>NC_053026.1:116141554-116441554 GCF_003073215.2 Triticum urartu | reverse complement strand
ATTTGCTCCTTTTCCAGCCCAGAATTCCAGCTACCGGCATTCTCCCTCCTTATGTAAACCTTGTAAAATAAGAGAGAATAGCCATAAATATTGTGACATAAAGTGAAATAACAGCCCATAATGCAATAAATATCGATATAAAAGCATGATGCAAAATGGACGTATCAGACATGCACGCGAGTCTTTGTACTCACCACGGTACAATATGCAATCATTCACACAAGCGTGTATCTTATGTACTTCAAGTTCCAATGGGCAAACAATTTTCTTCGCTTCATTCGTGCTTCTGCAGAGCACATTATCTTTTGGAAGAATTTCTTTGAAAAGACCTAACATCTCTGTGAAGCCCTTGTTTGATAGACCATTTGCTGCTTTAAATCTGAGAAGCGCCAGGGTGGCACTCAACCTGGAATATTTCTTTTTGCAACCTAGATACAATTCTTTCTTGGAGTCCGCATCAATGGTCGGCAGATCTTTGTACCCAATGATACCCTTTTTGGCCCTCGAAATCTGCAACCGTAGCAGCAAAATCTGGCATATCAAGATCATCGTCATTTGCATCGACATCTTGGTTTTCCAGTGGGTGTTTCGGCTTTCCGGCATTCCATTGATAGCTTGAAGCCTCTGCCCTGATGTTAGATTCAACATCCATGTGACACTGATCGGGGTTTGGCATCTCGCTGCCTTGGGTATCTTCATCCATGACCTCCTCTTCACCATGTCTGGTCCAATGTGTATATCCATCCATGAATCCCCTAGAGACTAAGTGCATCTGGACATCTGCAACTTCATGTGACTTTGTATTCGCACAATCAGTACATGGACACAGGATGTAATCTGCATCACCAATTCGCACAATCAGTACATGGACACAGGATGTAATCTGCACAATCAGCTCCATGTTGTTATCCAAACGTGCAATGAGAAAAATTAATGGCCAGTCAATTTACACGTAGAGTACTAGTACAACACTACCCTTAGGAATTGAATACCTTAATTAAGCCACTCATGAAAAGAATACCTTAATTAATTAGCCGCGCGGTGACCTCCACCCAGCAAACAGACAAGCGCGATGCGGTGGCACGCCGAGACAGCAGGGTCGAGGAGCAAAGCTTATTGCGGCTGCCGCCTGAAGTTTGACCTCCACTATCCCGCCATCGACCGCGATGGATGTGCTCGAATCACGCCGCCGCCGACCTCGATGGTTGAGCTCCTCCTATCTCCCGCCACAGACCGAGGATTGACCTCCTATGACGCCGCCACCGCCCACCGACCGAGGATTAACCTCTTCTCTGGTAGCCGCTGCCTAGGCCGTCACCGCCATCTCTATACGCAGAGCGGCTGTTTCTTTTGACGGATATTCGCAGAGCGGCTGTTTACACGGTATCTCACCATAACTCAATTATATGGACAGGGTAGTACATCACATACGGTTATGTAACGGCAACCGTGTCTAATCTACGGTGTCTTCTCACACCGTTTGGTGCGGAAATCATGTGTGACGTTGTAATACCTAACACACAAACGACATGTATAGACAGTGTGCCGTATACAACATATAGTGCCATAAGTAGTTCTTGACCGTTAGCTTATCTCCACAGTTTCCCCATTCCCCCAAATCCCTATATAGCCTCCAAATTCCCTCGCACTGCGCTGACATTGGGGGAATGCGGACGAGTGGTGCTGATGGTTTCGGTGTGGATGCTCCTGCTCGTATCGCCGCCACGACGATAGTCGCCGCCAAGCACTTGCCTAAGGTCATCAGAAGGTAGGTGTACTACGGATCTGAATCGTCATGTCAGGTTCCAATCTATCCTGATCTATTTTAGCATGTATGAAGTATAGCTCCTTGCTGAATCCGTCCTGAATGACCCCCCCCCTCCCCGAAAGCGATCTGCCGCCAGATCCAGAGCATGACTCCAGACTCCCGGAACACGAGTTCTACTTCGAGTTTTGCACCACCGAGAAGTACCAAAAGCTAAGTTGTGTGCATGGGCACACTCCCGCTCGACGTGTATGCACGGAGGGATTTGACATTGGCAGGCAGTTTCTCAGTTACCCCTTAGAGGTTAGTGCTAATTAAGTTCATCATTTACTTCAGTTAGTGCCACCGCTCATCCAGAATACTATTTAACATTGGCAGGGATATGAGGCTTGTGCCTTTGTTAACTGGCTGGATGAAGAATGGCATGGCAAGGCTCGGAGTTTTATCACCAAGCTCGCAGAAGATAACGTAAAGCTGAAGAAGAAACTGGCTGATCTGGATTGTACAATCAGTACGATGAAGCAAGAAAGAATCAATCACGCGCAATAGATGAAAGAAAGAGACAAGAAGGAACTAGCATGTGTAGTTGTGGTTGTCGCATTAGCCATGTTCTATGCGCTATTTGCAATGATGATTAGGGGTTTTGTTTGATAGTATTGCTAAAGCACATCTAGATGTGCTCTAAGTAATGCACATCTAGGTCCTATGCCATTGATGTTACGCGAAGATTTCATGCAGATATTTTTCTTTGTCTTTTTTCTTTTCCTTTCTAGTTTGATTATTACTGGCTTTATCAATAAGAAGAGCTCAATGTATTGCTTGCCAACTGTCCTACTCTGTTCGTACCGATACCGGTGCATAATCCCAAAACTCATTCCTTGTTTTTGTCCTGAAAAGGAAACCAGCCAAATAGCCAATAGGAGTCCTGCGCAACCCTGGGAATTTGGAGCGTCTGGGTACAAATAATTGCGATTGATTATATCAGCGGTTAGATAATACGTCAACCCCCGCTTCAATTGGCAGTTCCTCTTCTCTGCATACCCCGCTTAAGTGTCCACCATCTTCATCGTCCCCGGCAGGCCGCGCTACACACTAGCACATACTCTGCAGCTATGCCGAGCGACAGCGAGGACGACAGTTCGGCCAGCAGTCTGGCGCCCGATGATAGGTCAACATCAGAATCGTCCTGCTCGTCTTCCATGAGTCTGGCGTCGAGCCCAGACCTCGATTATATCCGGTTCATGGAAGGGATGCCGCCTCCGAAGTCATCAGATGACAACCAGACGGACGAGGAGCCATCGGAGGACGAATAAGAGGACGACGATGATTAGGAGGAGGAATGGTCGAACGAGGAGGAGGACAACGACGATAGCAACGGCGATGACGACGGCGGCGGCGATGAAAAGCTAACGGTCAGCGGCAAGAAGCGTCCTCGTCTAGACGATGTCGCGGGGCCATCCAACAACAACAAGAAGAAGAAGGACTAAATTAAGCAGACTATATATATATCTTTGTTTATCCTATCAATCTCATTGCAGGCGGTTAGTAATATGTATTCGATAGAGATCTTCTACATTATCGCCCACAGGTTGGTTTATTGAACTGTGTGCCCTGACGAGCACACAATTCACAAAAAAAGACCGTATGGGCTGTCTATAATGATCGCACAGAATTCTGATTACCGAGTTGTTTGCCAGGTATCACACACATCTTGTTATGCCGAATCATTTGTGTTCACCTCAATCATCGCAAACGGTTCATCGGAGTGAACTGTATGCCGTATATCGCACACACCTTGATATGGCTGCCCGTTTCAGTTGTTCTGTCTCATCGCAAACAGTTCGTACAGATCAACCGTATGCCCCTCATCGCACACACAACTAAAATCTGAACTGTGTTTAATGTATCATCCATCGCAAACATTTTTCATCTTTTTCGACGTTTTTTACATCACCGTTTGCGATTAATGCATCGCACACAGTTCCGTCAAAGGGTCTCTGATCGTAGTGTCGCGTTAGCAGCATCCTGCAGTAGTGACTATGTAGACATGACCGAGACACATCTCTGGTCAATAACCAATAGCGGAACCTGGATGCTCATATTGGTTCCTACATATCCTACGAAGATCTTTATCGGTCAAACCACATGACAACATACGTTATTCCCTTTGTAATCGATATGTTACTTGCCCAAGATTCGATCATCGGTATCCTCATACCTAGTTCAATCTCATTATTGGCAAGTCTCTTTACTCGTTCTGTAATGCATCATCCGGTAACTAACTCATTAGTCACATTGCTTGCAAGGCTTATAATGATGTCCATTACTGAGAGGGCCTAGAGATACCTCCCCGATACTCGGAGTGACAAATCATAATCTTGATCTATGCCAACCCAACAAACACCTTCGAAGACACCTGTAGAGCTTCTTTATAATCACACAGTTATGTTGTGATGTTTGATAGCACACAAGGTGTTCCTCTGGTAATCGGGAGTTGCATAATCTCATAGTTAGAGGAATATGTATAAGTCATGAAGAAAGCAATAGCAATAAAACTGAACGATCAACATGCTAAGCTAACGGATGGGTCTTGTCCATCACATCATTCTCTAATGATGTGATCCCATTCATCAAATGACAACACATGTCTATGGTCAGGAAACTTAACCATCTTTGATTAACAAGCTAGTCAAGTAGAGGCATACTAGGGACACTCTGTCTGTCTATGTATTCACACATGTACTAAGTTTTCCGGTTAATACAATTCTAGCATGAATAATAAACATTTATCATGATATAAGGAAATATAAATAACAATTTTATTATTGCCTCTAGGGCATATTTCCTTTAGTCTCCCACTTGCACTAGAGTCAATAATCTAGTTCACATCACCATCTGATTTAATACCAATAGTTCACATCTTTATGTGATTAACACCCGTAGTTCACATATCCATGTGAACAACACTCAAAAGGTTTACTAGAGTCAATAATCTAGTTCACATCGCTATGTGATTAACACCCAAAGAGTACTAAGGTGTGATCATGTTTTGCTTGTGAGAGAAGTTTTAGCCAACGGGTCTGCCACATTCAGATCCATATGTATTTTGCAAATTTCTATGTCTACAATGCTCTGCATGGAGATCATCTAGCTAATTGCTCCCACGTTCAATACGCATCTAGATTAAGACTTAGAGTCATCTAGATCAGTGTCAAAGCTTGCATCGTCGTAACTTTTTACGACGAACTCTTTATCACCTCCATAACCAAGAAACATTTCCTTAGTCCTCTTAGGTAACTAGGTATAATTTTGACTGTTGTTCAGTGATCTACTCCTGGATCACTATTGTACCCCCTTGCCAAACTCTTGGTAAGGTACAGAATATGTCTGGTACGTAGCATGGCATACTTTATAGAAACTATGGTTGAGGCATAGGGAATGACTTTCATTCTCTCTATCTTTTGTCGTGGTTGGGCTTTGAGTCTTACTCAACTTCACACCTTCCAACACAGGTAAGAACCCTTTCTTTGGCTGATCCTTTTTGAACTTCTTCAAAACTTTATCAAGGTATGTGCTTTGTGAAAGTCCAATTAAGCATCTTGATCTATCTCTATAGATCTTGATGCCCAATATATAAGCAGCTTCACTGAGGTCTTTCATTGAAACAGTCTTATTCAAGTATCCTTTTATGCTATCCAGAAATTTTGTAATATTTCCAATTAACAATATGACATCCACATATAATATTAGAAATGCTACAGAGCTCCCACTTACTTTCTTGCAAATACAAGCTTCTCTAAAAGTCTGTATAAAATCATATGCTTTGATCACACTATCAAAGCATATATTCCAACTCCGAGAGGCTTGAACTAGTCCATAAATGGATCGCTGGAGCTTGCACACTTTTTTAGGACCTTTAGGATCGACAAAACCTTCTCGTTGCATTATATACAACTCTTGTTTAAGAAATCCATTAAGGAATGCAGTTTTGACATCCATTTGCCAAATTTCTTAATCATAAAATGCGGCAATTGCTAACATGATTCAGAAAGACTTAAGAATCGCTACGGGTGAGAAGGTCTCATCGTAGTCAACTCCTTGAACTTGTCGACAACCTTTCACAACAAGTCGAGCTTTGTAGACAGTAACATTACCGCCAGCGTCAATTTTCTTCTTGAAGATCCATTTATTCTCTCTAGCTTGTCGATCATCAGGCAAGTCAACCAAAGTCCACACTTTGTTCTCATACATGGATCCCATCTTAGATTTCATGGCCTCAAGCCATTTCGCAGAATATGGACTCATAATCACTTCCTCATAGTTCGTAGGTTCATCATGGTCTAGTAACATGACTTCTAGAATAGGATTACCATACCACTCTGGTGCGGACCGTACTCTGGTTGACCTACGAGGTTTGGTAGTAACTTGATCTGAAGTTTCATGATCATTATCATAAGCTTCCTCTCTAGTTGGTGTAGGCATCACGACAACGGTTTTCTGTGATGAGCTACTTTCCAATTCGAGAGGAGGTACAATTACCTCAGCAAGTTCTACTTTCCTCCCACTCACTTCTTTCGAGAGAAACTCCTTCTCTAGAAAGGATCCATTCTTAGCAACAAATATCTTGCCTTCGGATTTGTGATAGAAGGTGCACCCAACAGTTTCTTTTGGGTATCCTATGAAGACGCACTTCTCTGATTTGGGTTCGGGCTTATCAGGCTGAAGCTTTTTCACATAAGCATCGCAACCCCAAACTTTAAGAAATGACATATTAGGTTTCTTGCTAAACCACAGTTCATACAGTGTCATCTCAACGGATTCAAACGGTGCCCTATTTAACGTGAATGCAGCTGTCTCTAATGCATAACCCCAAAACGATAGTGGTAAATTAGTAAGAGACATCATAGATCGCAGCATATCTAATAAAGTACGGTTATGACGTTCGGACACACCATTATGCTGTGGTGTTCCAGGTGGCATGAGTTTGTGAAACTATTCCACATTGTTTTAATTGAAGGCCAAACTCGTAACTCAAATATTCGCCTCCGCGATCATATCGTAGAAACTTTATTTTCTTGTTACGATGATTCTCCACTTCACTCTGAAATTCTTTGAACTTTTCAAATATTTTAGACTTGTGTTTCATCAAGTAGATATACCCATATCTGCTCAAATCCTCTGTGAAGGTCAGAAAATAATGATACCCGCCGCGAGCCTCAACACTCATCAGACCACATACATCGGTATGTATTATTTCCAATAAGTCAGTGGCTCGCTCCGTTGTTTCAGAGAACGGAGTTTTAGTCATATTGCCCATGAGGCATGGTTCGCAAGTATCAAATGATTCATAATCAAGTGATTCCAAAAATCCATCCGTATGGAGTTTCTTCATGCACTTTACACCAATATGACCTAAAGGGCAGTGCCACAAATATGTTTCACTATCATTATCAACTTTGCATCTTTTGGCATCAATATTATGAATATGTGTATCACTACGACCGAGATTCAATAAAACCATTTACATTGCGTGTATGTGAAGGAAATATGCCCTAGAGGCAATAATAAAGTTATTATTTTATTTCCTTATATCATGATAAATGTTTATTATTCATGCTAGAATTTTATTAACCAGAAACTTAGTACATGTGTGAATACATAGACAAACAGAGTGTCCCTAGTATTCCTCTACTAGACTAGCTTGTTAATCAAAGATGGTTAAGTTTCCTAGCCATAGACATCTGTAGAGAATGATGTGATGGACAAGACCCATCCGTTAGCTTAGCACTATGATCGTTTAGTTTATTGCTATTGCTTTCTTCATGACTTATACATGTTCCTATGACTATGAGATTATGCAACTCCCGAATACCAGAGGAACACTTAGTGTGCTATCAAACATCACAACGTAACTGGGTGATTATAAAGATGCTCTACAGGTTTCTTCGACGGTGTTTGTTGAGTTGGCATAGATCGAGATTAGGATTTGTCACTCCGATTGTCGGAGAGGTATCTCTGGGCCCTCTCGGTAATGCACATCACTATAAGCCCTGCAAGAAATGTGACTAATGAGTTAGTTACGGGATGATGCATTACGGAACGAGTAAAGAGACCTGCCGGTAACGAGATTGAACTAGGTATGATGATACCGACGATCAAATCTCGGGCAAGTAACATACCGATGACAAAGGGAACAATGTATGTTGTTGTGCGGTTTGACCGATAATGATCTTCGTAGAATATGTGGGAGCCAATATGAGCATCCAGGTTCCGCTATTGGTTATTGACTGGAGATGAGTTTCGGTCATGTCTACATAGTTCTCGAACCCGTAGGGCCCACACGCTTAACATTCGATGACGATTGGTATTATGAGTTTATGTGTTTTGATGTATCGAAGGTAGTTCGGAGTCCCGAATGAGATCATGGACATGACGAAGAGTCTTGAAATGGTTGAGACATGAAGATTGATATATTGGAAGGTTATATTCGGACACCAGAATAGTTCCGAGGTGTATCGGGTATTTTCCGGAGTACCGGGGGTTACCGGAACCCCCTGGGGGTTATTGGGCCTCATGGGCCTACTGGTGGAAGAGAGGAGGCAGGCCAAGGTGTGGCGCCCCCCCCCTAGCCCAAACCGAATTGGACTGGGGGGGGTCGGGGCCCCTTTCCTTCTCTTCTCCCTCTCCTTCCCCCTTCTCCTTGTTGGAATAGGAAAGGGGGGGCGAATCCTACTTGGAGTAGGATTGCCCCCGATGGCGCGCCTCCTCCCTTGGCCGGCCTCCTCCTCCCTCACCCCTTTATATACGTGGGAGGGGGGCACCCCAAAAACACACCAAAGTTTCTCTTAGCCATGTGCGGTGCCCCCCTCCACAGAAACACACCTCGATCATATCGTCGTAGTGCTTAGGCGAAGCCCTGCACCGGTAACTTCATCATCACCGTCACCACGCCGTCATGCTGACAAAACTCTCCCTCGGCCTCAGCTGGATCAAGAGTTCGAGGGACATCACCGAGCTGAACGTGTGCAGATCGCGGAGGTGTCATGCGTTCGGTACTTGATCGGTTGGATCGTGAAGACGTTATCAACCGCGTTACTAAACGCTTCCGCTTTCGGTCTACGAGGGTACGTGGACACACTCTCCCCGCTTGTTGCTATGCTTCTCCTAGATAGATCTTGCGTGATCGTAGGAAAACATTTTGAAATACTACGTTCCCCAAAAGCAACACGTTGTCAAAACAACCATGATATAATATGACAATAGTGGTATCTCGCTAGCCCTTTTTGAGACCGCAAAACATAAATGTAGAGCACCTCCAAAGTTCAAGCAGCAACTAAACATTGTAATTCATGGTAGAAAAGATCTAGTCATGATGCACCCAACATTAGCTATACACAATGCATAAATCATGACAGTTGTGCTCTACTCAGTTTCTGGCGCTTGTTTTTAGAAGGTGATGACACAACATAAAAGTAAATAGAAAGTCCCTTCGCAGAGGGAAGCAGTGATTTGCAGAGGTGCCAGAGCTCAATTTTTAAAAACAGAGATAAATGATATTTTGAGACATGCACCCTTCTCATTCACTTCACGACCATCAGTTATCAACATCTTCCATGCTAAGCACGCTAGTGGTGGTCCCCAAGCGGAAAGTAAAGGTTTTGACTCCATTGTAAGTTTTTGTTTGATTATTCAAGAGATGAACTCTTTTTCATATTTGCAGTTTGGGACTGGGCATCCCTAATACCGCCCATTTCCTTGTGTGATGGCGAGTGAATAAACACTCGATCTGAGGATAACATGCTTAGCACGGAAGATATCGACCACCTCCTGTCGTTTCGCGAATGATCCAGGCACACGAAAGGGATAATTTTTAGAAGTTTTTAGAGGTGGCACATGCAAATTTACTTAGGACAGCAGGGTAATACCATATATAGGTAGGTATGGTGGACTCATCTGGAATAACTTTGGGTTCAAGGTTTTTGATCTACAAGCAGAATTCCCACTTAGTACAGGTGAAGGCTAGCAATTAAGATTGAGAAGTGGCCAGCTAGAGAGCAACAACGATCATAACCAGGCATTATGCATAAGTAACATTGGACACTAGCATGAGTAGGATATGAACACCATGAACATAAATATTATAAAGGATATGTTGGTTTTGATTCAACCACATGCATGAACATGTGCCAAGTCAAGCCACTCGAACATTCAGAGGAGGATAGCATATCATCATACTACATCACAATCATTTTAACACTATGTTGATATCCAAGATAAATCATTATCCACTCCCATCTACTTATGCATGGCATGAGAAACTATAATCTCAAATTGTCATTGCAAACATGTTTAATCATAATGGGCTGAATCATGGGCACTATGTTAAACATATTTACACAACAAGAACACGTCGAGTTCATACCAGTTTCTCTTTGCCATGGCCAGCTCATCGAATATCGTTATTATTACCTTTCACTTGCACAACCGAATGATATGAAAATAATAATAGTGCAAGAGTGCCATGGACTAAGCTGAGATCTGCAAAACATTTTATTCAACAGGAGAAGACAAGGTAAAATGGGCTCTCCATTAGTTCAACAGTTATTCATATGAGAGCCACTCAACATTTTCATCGCGGTCTTCTCCTCGGTAAGACTCGAATAAAAAGAAAAGAAATTCAGAGAAACACACTGAAATATTTTTGGAGTTTCTGGTTTTTTTAACAAGCAAAAAAAAAGAAAAACTATTTACACGGGAAAGCTCCAAACAAGCAAAATAAGAACAAGGAAATCATTTTGGGTTTTCTTTTTAGTTCTACTACTAAGCATGCATGGAAAGTAAATTACTACAACTATTTTTTTGGCTTTTCTAAAGTTTTTCGAACACACAAGAAGAAAGCGAGAAAAATAAATCTAAGCATGGATGATACAATGAAAAAGTGTGAACACCGACAGATAGAATGATATGTGAACATGAATATAATGTCGGTGAGAACACGTACTCCCCCAAGCTTAGGCTTTTGGACTAGCTTGGTAGTCGATCAGTAGCCTGGAGGATAGTAGTCGGCGTGGTAGCTCACAGAGGCTCTCGGGGCAGAGGCCTCAGCGCGCCGTGCCGCCAACACTGTTGCGTTGTGAGCTCGGGCCTCGCTCTCAAGAACGAAGTATCTTTCCCTGCTGTTATAGTCAAAAAGAGCAGGTGCAGGCAAATATGTGTCCACAACATGTGATTGGTTAAACATCAGATTATAAGTGAAGTTATCAGCCCTTCCCTTGAGAATCTTATGGTCCTTTAAGGTCTCAAAATCTAAACACTGCATGGGTAGGATAGGATCAAAGGGTAAAGGCGAAACACCCAGCCCTCGTGCTAGACGTGTGGCATAAATTCCACCATAGAACTAGCCACTTTTGGCATTATGCTGAAGTCTATGTGAAACAATCGCTGCAAGGTTATAATTCCTTTCACCTGTGAGAGCGGTATGAACGAGGCTCAAGTCTAGCGCACAAAGTATGCTACAGTCTTGCTTGCCTACTATGCACTTCCCGTTAAATAAAGCAAAGTACTGAATTGCGGGAAAGTGAATGCTCTTTATTCTACCTTGCCTCGCCCCCCTATTTTCACCATAGCAAAGGCTAGTCAAGAAATACTCATACTCAGCCTTCGCCGGCTCATCAAGCGAACCCCAAAATGGAAGTTTGCAATGGTAAGCAAAGTTCTCTAGTGGGATAGTAAATGGTTCATCATAAAGCATGAATGACACTCTAGACTCATGTGGAAAATATTTAAACCCTTTGACAAATGATTCAGTGAGAAGATGGCGTTGTTCACACTTATCTGAGAGGTAGGGACCAAGACCGGCATTGTGAACATATTGCTCAAATTCCTCCTTAATGCCCACTTGCATCATATACTCATCACAAGGCCATAAGCAAGTTTTGGTGGCAGCATCTCGCGTGGAACTTTCGCTTGGTTCAACATAAGACCGGCAAGCAGAACTGTCACTAGAAGATGCCCCCGAGGACCTTCTCCTCGAAGAACTCCTTCTAAACAGGTTCATAATGTCTGTGTACAATATTTTTTGCTATGAAAAAAATCTGAATTTTTAGTCCACAACATTTGGCCAACAAAACTCCACAAAACTAATAGCAACTACTCATACGGATACATCAAGGCCATAGCAAGCATTCAAACTACTTAGAACACTAAGAATTCAACATGCAAGCACATCTACAGCAGCACCAAGAGTAGCTATTTATTCAAAGTATAAAACACTAAAACAAAAACTAATTGGACAAGTGGTGGAGTCACATACCAAGCAACAAATCCCTGAAACAGTTTCGGAAACGGAGCTTCGAGCAAAGAAATTGAAATCCGCGGTTTCGGGAGCAAGAACACGAGAGAGAGAGAGAGAGAGAGAGCTAGATGATTTTTTTCTGGAGGTAAGTGACGGTGTGGGAGGAAGAAATAAGTGAGGTGGCCCACGTGGGGACCACAACCCCCCACGGCATGCCAAGGGGTGCTGGCGCGCCCTGGTGGGTTGTGCCCACCAGGTGCACCCCCCCTGGTATTATTTCCACCAAAAATTCTTAAATATTCAGAAAAAAATCATATAAAATTTTCAGGACATTCCGAGAACTTTTATTTTTGGGTCATTTTTTATTGCACGGGAAATTTAGAAAACAAACAAAGCATGGCATTTTATTTTATTTAACTAATAAAAACAGAAAACAAAAAGTAAGGATAGAAGGTAGTGCTTACTAAATTCAGCAACCTCATACCGTTCAAAAATGATTCATTAATAAGGTTGATCAGGTCTTATTAACAACCACTTTCGATTAGCATGAAACCGAAGAACTTCCGTTAATCACTAAGTTACCTCAATGGGGATACAAATGTCCCCAACAATAAGCATTTCATATTTCTTTTTGACAGTAGGTAAAGGTATTTGAAAACTTCCAATAGTGATTGTCGGAGATTTTTCAATAACATTAATACCATTCACTTGGAATTGTTTCTTCAGAAAGTGCACCGTATGCTCATTACCATTGATATGAAAAGTGACCTTGCTTTTATTGTAGTCAATAACAGCCCCTGAAGTATTCAAGAAGGGTCTTCCAAGGATAATCAACATGTTGTCATCCTCGGGCATCTCAAGTATAACAAAGTCAGACAAAATAGTAACATTAGCAATAACGACGGGCACATCCTCACAGATACCGATAGGTATGGCAGTTGACTTGTCAGCCATTTGCAAAGATATTTCAGTAGGTGTGAGTTTATTCAAGTCAAGTCTTTTATATAAAGAGAAATGCATAACACTAACACTAGCTCCTAAATCACACAAAGCAGTTTTCACATAATTCTTTTTGATGGAGCAAGGTATAGTTGGTATACCCGGATCTCCAAGTTTTTTAGGTACTCCATCTTTGAAAGTATAATTAGCAAGCATGGTGGAGATTTTAGCTTCTGGTATTTTTCTCTTATTTGTGATGATGTCTTTCATATACTTTGCATAAGGAGGCATTTTCAAGATATCAGTCAAGCGAGTACGCAAAAAGATTGGCCTCGGCTTTTCAGCAAAGCGTTCGAATTCTTTATCATCATTCTTTTTAGTTGACTTGGGTGGAAAAGGCATAGGTTTTTGAACCCACGGTTCCTTCTTTACCGTGTTTCCTAGCCACAAAGTCTCTTTTATCATACTTTTTATTCTTAGGTTGTGGGTTATCAAGATCAACAGGTGGTTCTATCTAAACATCATTATCTGGTTCTTTTTCATTTGTTTGAGAATCTTCATGAACATCATCTTTATATTTTTCATTATCACTAGGTGGATGTTCATTACCAGATTGAGTTTCAGCATCTGAGATAGAAGTTTCATTTTCATTGTCAGGAGGTTTTTCTATTTTAGGTTCACTAGAAGCATGCAAAGTCCTATCATTTTTCTTCTTCTTTTTCTTTCTAGAAGGACTAGGTGTACTAGTGTTAGCTCTTTGTGAATCTTGTTCAATTCTTTTTGGGTGTCCCTCAGGATAAAGTGGTTCCCGATTCATTTTACCTCCTCTAGTTGCAACTCTAACAGCAAAGTCATGCATATTGTTATTCATTTCATCAAGCAATTCTCTTTGTGATTTAGCAAATTGTTCTAGTTGAGTTTGAACCATAGAAGCATGTTTTCCAACACCTCTAACATCATTTGAAATTCTAAATAACAAGTCACTCAAGCGAGCAATCATATCAGACTTATATTTCAATTGTTTCATAACATTTGCATTGAAGTGATCTTGTTTTCTAATGTAGTTTTCAAACTCATAAAGGCATTAACTAGGATGCATATTGTGAGGATTATCATTTTCATTGAACTTCATAAGAGAATTTACCTCTACCACCTTAGGCAGTGGTGGTGTATTAAGCCCATGTATTTCTTCAATAGGAGGTAAATTTTTAACATCATCAGCTTTAATACCTTTTTCCTTCATAGATTTCTTTGCCTATTGCATATCTTCAGGACTGTGATATAATATACCCCTCTTCTTTGGAGTGGGTTCAGGCGGTGGTTCAGGAAGAGTCCAATCATCATAATTTATCAATATGTTATTCAATAATTCTTCTGCTTGAGCAATAGTTCGTTCTCTGAAAACACAACCACCACAACTATCTAGGAAGTCCCTAGAAGCATTGGTTAGTCCATTATAGAAGATATCAAGTATTTCATTTTTCTTAAGAGGATGATCAGGCAAAGCATTAAGTAACTGGCAAAGCCTCTCCCAAGATTGCGGGAGACTCTCTTCTTTAGTTTTCACAAAGTTAAATATTTCCTGCAAGGCAGCTTGTTTCTTATGAGCAGGGAAATACTTTTCAGAGAAGTAATAAATCATATCCTGGGGACTACGCACACAACCAGGAGTAAGAGTATTGTACCAAGCTTTGGCATCACCCTTTAATGGGAAAGGAAATAACTTGAGAATAAAGTAGTAGCGAGTTTTCTCATCATGAGTAAAAAGGGTGGCTATATCATTCAACTTATCGTAAGATGTGCCACAACAGTTTCACTTTCATAACCATGGAAAGGATCAGATTCAACCAAAGTAATTAACTATGGGTCAACATAGAATTCATAATCCTTATAATCAATAAAGATAGGTGAAGTAGCAAACTTAGGATCACATTTCATTCTAGCATTCAGAGATTTTTCTTTATACTTGCATAATAATTTCTCTAGATCATATGTATCATTGCAAGCAAGAATATCTCTAGTTGCTTCCTCACTCATAACATAACCTTCCGGTACCTTAGGCAATTCATATCTAGCAAGGCTAGTTCTAGCAGGTGTTTTAGGAATTTCAGTTTCAAGCTCATCATCAGATTCAACAACATCATGTTGTATAACTCTAGCAATTTTTTCATCAAGAAAATCACCAAGTGGAACATCATCATTATCAAGCAAGGTACTAGCATCATCATAAGCATTATCCATAGCAGAAGTAGCATCATCAATAACTTGCGACATATTGGAATTCATAGCATGAGGTGGTGTTGCAAGTTTACTCATAACAGAAGGTGAATCTAAAGCAGAACTGGATGGTAGTTCCTTACCTCCCCTCGTCTTTGAGGGATAAATATTTGTCTTTGGATCCTTCAGAGTCTTCATAATGATAATATGATAATAATCCCAAGTGACTCAACAAATATTGCTATGCTCCCCGGCAACAGCGCCAGAAGAAGGTCTTGATAACCCACAAGTATAGGGGATCGCAATAGTTTTCGACTGTAGAGTATTCAACCCAAATTTATAGATTCGATACAAGGGGACCAAAGATTATTTGAAGGTATTAGCAGCTGAGTTGTCAATTCAACCACACCTGGAGATTAATTATCTGCAGCAAAGTGATCAGTAGCAAAGTAGTTTGATAGTGTTGATAATAGTAGCAACAGCAACGGTAACAGTAATAGTGATAGCAGTAATTTTGTAGCAAGTGTAACAGTGATGATAGCAATAGTAACGCAGCAAGATCAATATAAATAAATTCGTAGGCATTGGATCGGTGACTTGTTGGATGATATTCATCTTGTGACAGTTATAACCTAGGGCGATACGGCACTAGCTCCAGTTCATCGATATAATGTAGGCATGTATTCCGTAAATAGTCATACATGCTTTATTAAAAGAACCTGCATGACATCTTTTGTCCTACCCTCCCGTGGCAGCGAGGTCCATATTGCAAACTAAGGGATATTAAGGCCTCCTTTTAATAGAGAACCGGAACAAAGCATTAACACATAGTGAATACATGAACTCCTCAAACTACGGTCATCACCGGGAGTGGGCCCGGTTATTGTCACTCCGGGGTTGCCGAATCATAACACGTAGTAGGTGACTATAACTTGCAAGATCGGATCTAAAACATGGATATAATGATGAATTCATAAACGGTTCAGATCTGAGTTCATGGCACCCAGGCCCGAAGTGACAAGCATTAAGCGTAGCAAAGTCATAGCAACATCAATCTAAGAACATGGTGGATACAAGGGATCAGGCCCTAACAAAACTAACTTGATTACATGATGAATCTCATCCAACTCCTCACCGACCAGCGAGCCTATGAAGGAATTACTCACTCCCGGTGGGGAGCATCATGGAATTGGAGATGGAGATTGGTTGGTGATGATGAAGAACGAAGATCCCCCTCTCCAGAGCCCCAAACAGACTTCAGATCTACCCTCCCGAGGAAGAACGGGGCTTGGTGGCGGCTTCGTCTCGTGGATCGCGATAAATTCTTTCTCCCTGATTTTTTTCTGGAAATATGTGAATTTATAGTATCAGGGGGTCGTCAGCGGGGCCACTAGGTGGGTACAACCCACCTGGGCGCGCCAGGATAGGGGGGCACGCCCTGGTGGGTTGTGCCCACCCAGGTGCCCCTCTCCGGTGGTTGTTGGCTCCAAACTTGTTTTTGCAGGGCTTGCTGTGATGTGATATGGTCAAGACGTGATGATATATAATTTGTTGTATAAGATGATCATGTTTTGTAACAGTTATCGACAACTGGCAGGAGCCATATGGTTGTCGCTTTATTGTATGAAATGCAATCACCGTGTAATTGCTTTACTTTATCACTAAGTTGTAGCGATAGTCGTAGGAGCAATAGTTGGCGAGACGACAATGATGCTTCCATGGAGATCAAGGTGTCAAGTCGGTGATGATGGTGATCATGACGGTTCTTTGGAGATGGAGATCAAAGGCACAAGATGATGATGGCCATATCATATCACTTATATTGATTGCATGTGATGTTTATCATTTATGCATCTTATTTTGCTTAGTACGACGGTAGCATTATAAGATGATCTCTCACTAAATTTCAAGGTACAAGTGTTCTCCCTGAGTATGCACCGTTGCGACAGTTCGTCGTGCCGAGATACCACGTGATGATCGAGTGTGATAAGCTCTACGTTCACATACAATGGGTGCAAGCCAGTTTTGCACACGCAAAATACTCGGGTTAAACTTGATGAGCCTAGCATATGCAGATATGGCCTCGGAACACTGAGACCGAAAGGTCGAGTGTGAATCATATAGTAGATATGATCAACAAAGTGATGTTCACCATTGAAAACTACTCCATCTCACGTGATGATCGTACATGGTTTAGTTTATATGGATCACGTGATCATTTAGATGACTAGAGGGATGTCTATCTAAGTGGGAGTTCTTAAATAATATGATTAATTGAACTTTAATTATCATGAACTTAGTCCTAATAGTATTAGCATAACTATGTTGTAGATCAATATCTTGCGATGTAGCTACCTGTTTATTTTTGATATGTTCCTGGAGAAAAACTATGTTGGAAGATGATAGTAGCAATGGCAGACTAGGTCCGTGATCTGAGGATTATCCTCATTGCTGCATAGAAGAATTATGTCCTTGATGCACCGCTAGGTGATGGACCTATTGCAGGAGCAGATGCAGACATTATGAACATTTGTCAAGCTCGGTATGATAACTACTTGATAGTTTAGTGCGCCATGCTTTACGGCTTAGAACCAGGATTTCAAAAATGTTTTGAACGCCACGGGGCATATAAGATGTTCCAAGAGTTAAAATTGGTATTTCAGACTCATGTCCGTGTTAAGAGGTATGAGACCTTTGCCAAAGTACTTTGCCTACAATATGGAGGAGAATAGCTCAACCAGTGAGCATGTGCTCAGATTGTCTAAGTACTACAATCGCTTGAATCAAGTGGGAGTTAATCTTCTAGATAAAATAATGATTGACAGAGTTCTCTAGTCACTATCGCCAAGTTACTGGAACTTCGTGATGAACTATAATATGCAAGGGATGACGAAAATGATTCCCGAGCTCTTTGTGATGCTGAAATCGACGAAGTAGAAATCAAGAAAAGCATAAAATGTTGATGGTTGAAAAGACCAGTAGTTTCAAGTAAAAGGGAAAGAAAGGGAAAATTCAAAAGGAATGACAAGAAAGTTGCCACTCCCATGAAGAAGCCCAAAGCTAGACCCAAGCCTGAAACTGAGTGCTTCTACTGTGAAGGGAATGGTAACTGGAAGCAGAACTGCCCAAATACTTGGCGGATAAGAAGGATGACAAAGTGAACAAAAGTATTTATATGATATACATGTTATTGATGTGTACTTTACTAGTGTTCATAGTAGCCCCTGGGTATTTGATATTGGTTCAGTTGCTATGATTAGTAACTCGAAACAGGAGTTACAAAATGAAAAAAGACTAGTTGAGGGCAAGGTGACGATGTGTGTTGGAAGTGATTCCAAGGTTGATAAGATCACCATCACACACTCCCTTTACCTTCAGGATTAGTGTTGAACCTAAAATAAATGTTATTTGGTGTTTGCGTTGAGCATAATATGATCGGATCATGTTTATTGCAATACGGTTATTCATTTAAGTCAAAGAATAATTGTTATTATGTTTACATGAATAAAACCTTCTGTGGTCATACACCCAAGGTGAATGGTTTATTGAATCTCGATCGTAGTGATACACATATTCATAATATTGATGCCAAAAGATGCAAAGATGATAATGATAGTGCAACATATTTGTGGCGCTGCCGTTTAGGTCATATTGGTGTAAAGCGCATGAAGAAACTCCATGTTGATGGGCTTTTGGAATCACTTGATTATAAATCACTTGATGCTTGCGAACCATGCCTCATGGGCAAGATGACTAAGACTCTGTTCTCCGGAACAATGGAGCGAGCAACTGACTTATTGCAAATAATACATACAGATGTATGCGATCTGATGAGTGTTGAGGCTCGCAGCGGGTATCGTTATTTTCTAACCTTCACAGATGATTTGAGAAGATATGGGTATATCTACTTGATGAAACATAAGTCTGAAACATTTGAAAAGTTCAAAGAATTTCAGAGTGAACTGGAAAATCATCGTAACAAGAAAATGAAGTTTCTATGATCTGATCGCGGGGACGAATATTTGAGTTAAGAGTTTGGTCTTCATTTAAAACAATATGTAGCTTCACAAACTCATGCTACTTGGAACACCACAGCGTAATGGTGTGTCCGAACGTCGTAACCGCACTTTATTAGATATGGTGTGATCTATGATGTCTCTTACCGATTTACCACTATCGTTTTGGGGTTATGCATTAGAGACAGCTGCATTCACGTTAACTAGGGCACCATCTAAATCCGTTGAGACGACACCGTATGAACTATGGTTTGGCAAGAAACCAAAGCTGTCGTTTCTTAAAGTTTAGGGTTCCAATGCTTATGTGAAAAAGTTTCAAACTGATAAGCTCGAACCCAAATTGGAGAAGTGCGTCTTCATAGGATACCCAAAAGAAACTGTTGGGTACACCTTCTATCACAGATCCGAAGGCAAGATATTCGTTGCTAAGAATGGATCCTTTCTAGAGAAGGAGTTTCTCTCGAAAGAAGTGAGTGGGAGGAAAGTAGAACTTGATGAGGTAATTGTACCTTATCCCGAATTGGAAAGTAGTTCATCACAGAAATCAGTTCCAATGATGCCTACACCAATTAGTGGGGAAGTTAATGATGATGATCATGAAACTTCAGATCAAGTTACTACCGAACCTCGTAGGTCAACCAGAGTATGTTCGGCACCAGAGTGGTACGGTAATCATGTTACTAGACCATGACGAACCTACGAACTATGAGGAAGCGATGATGCGCCCAGATTCCGCGAAATGGCTTAAGGCCATAAAATCTGAGATAGGATCCATGTATGAGAACAAAGTATGGACTTTGATTGATTTGCACGATGATCGGCGAGCCACTGAGAATAAATGGATCTTCAAGAGGAAGACGGACGATTATGGTAGTATTACTATCTACAAAGCTCGAATTGTCGCAAAAATGTTTTCGACAAGTTCAAGGTGTTGACTACGATGAGATATTCTCACTTGCATCGATGCTTAAAATTTTGTCTGAATCATGATAGCAATTGTCGCATTTTATGAAATTTGGCAAATGGATCTCAAACCTGCATTCCTTAATGGATTTCTTAAAGAAGTTGTATATGATGCAACCAGAAGGTTTTATCGATCCTAAAGGTGCTAACAAAGTGTGCAAAGCTCCAGCGAAACATCTATGGACTGGTGCAAGCATCTCAGAGTAGGAATATACGCTTTGATGAGTTGATCAAAGCATATAGTTTTATACATACTTGCGGTGAAGCCTGTATTTACAAAAAGGTGAGTGGGAGCACTACAGCCTTTCTGATAAGTATATGTGAATGACATATTGTTGATCGGAAATGATGTAGAATTTTCTGGAAAGCATAAAGGAGTGTTTGAAAGGAGTTTTCAAAGAAAGACCACAGTGAAGCTGCTTACATATTGAGCATCAAGATCTATAGAGATAAATCAAGACGCTTGATAAGTTTTTTTTTCAATGAGTACATACCTTGACAAGTTTTTGAAGTAGTTCAAAATGGAACAGTCAAAGAAGGAATTCTTGCTTGTGTTGCAAAGGTGTGAAGTTGAGTAAGACTCAAAGACCAACCACGGTAGAAGATAGAGAGAATGAAAGTCATTCCCTATGCCTCAGCCATAGGTTCCATAAAGTATGCCATGTTGTGTACCAGACCTATTGTATACCCTGCCCTGAGTTTGGCAAGGGAGTACAATAGTGATCTAGGAGTAGGTCACTGGACAACGGTCAAAATTATCCTTAGAAGACTAAGGAGATATTCTCGGTTATGGAGGTGATCAAGAGTTCGTCGTAAAGAGTTGCATAGATGCAAGCTTTGACACCGATCTGGATGACTCTGAGTCTCGATCTAGATACATATTGAAAGTGGGAGCAATTAGCTAGAGTAGCTTCGTGCAGAGCATTGTAAACATAGAAATTTGCAAAATACATACGACTTTGAATGTGGCAGATCCGTTGACTAAATTTATCTCACAAGCAAAACATGATCACACCTTAGTGATCTTGCATGTTAATCACATAGCGTGTGAACTAGATTATTGACTCTAGTAAACCCTTTGAGTGTTGGTCACATGGCGATGTAAACTATCGGTGTTAATCACATGGTGATGTGAACTATTGGTGTTAAATCACATGGCGATGTGAACTAGATTATTGACTCTAGTGCAAGTGGGAAACTGTAGGAAATATGCCCTAGAGGCAATAATAAAGTTATTACTTTATTTCCTTATATCATGATAAGTGTTTATTATTCATGCTAGAAATGTATTAACCGGAAACTTAGTACATGTGTGAATACATAGACAAACAGAGTGTCCCTAGTATGCCTCTACTAGACTAATTCGTTAATCAAAGATGGTTAAGTTTCCTAGCTATAGAAATGTGTTGTCATTTGATGAACGGGATCACATCATTAGAGAATGATGTGATGGACAAGACCCCTCCGTTAGCTTAGCGCTATGATCGTTTAGTTTATTGCTATTGCTTTCTTCATGACTTATACATGTTCCTATGACTATGAGATTATGCAACTCCCGAATACTGGAGGAACACTTAGTGTGCTATCAAATGTCACAACGTAACTGGGTGATTATAAGGATGATCTACATGTGTCTCCGATGGTGTTTGTTGAGTTGGCATAGATCGAGATTAGGATTTGTCACCACTACAAAAAAAGACACATCCGTGACATTTTGGGCCGAACGAAAAAAAATTCTGTCATACATATGACACTTCTATGACGATAATTGTGACAAAACCCGGTATCATCATAGATGTGGTGGGCTCCTACTTCTATGACAAAAAATCATGACAGAAAATGGGCTTTTCGTCCTGGGCGGGCCGAAGACGCAGCTACATGACATTCTTTGGGCCGTCCATGACGGAAAAAACCATGGTAGAAGCGACAGGGAGGAAAATTTCGGGGAGTTCCCGGTTACGGTGGGAGGTCGCGGGCCGAGTGATGCGCGTTTCTCTCGTACACGTACGCGCGTGTGTGCAAGGTGTTGGCTCTAATTGAACCCGAGTGAGGCGTTGGGCTCTAACTGAACCCGAGCGATTGCACTGCAGACTACGCGTTACTGAACCCGAGCGATCGATCGATGGCTGTTAACTGAACCCGATCGAGCGATTCCTTCGCTACTGCTGCTAACTGAAGCCGATCGATGGGATGAACAGTGAGCGTTGCGAGGGGTTTGGATGAACAGTGAGCGGTGGCGTTGCCTCTGGATGAACAGGACCCCGTGGTGTGGTGGAGGGCTGGATGAACAGTAGACGATGGAGGGGTGCCCGTGGAGGGGTGGATGAACAGGACCCCGTGGTGTGGAGGGCTGGATGAACAGTAGACGGTGGAGGGGTGGTTGAACAGGACCCCGTGTTGTGGAGGGCTGGATGAACAGTAGACGGTGGAGGGGTGGTTGAACAGTAGCCCGTGGTGTGGAGGGCTGGATGAACAATAGGTGGTGGAGGGGTGCCCGTGGAGGGGTGGTTGAACAGGACCCCGTGGTGTGGAGGGCTGGATGAACAGTAGACGGTGGAGGGGTGGTTGAACAGTAGCCAGTGGAGTAGCGCGCGGTGGAGGCTGGATGAACAGGAGCCTGTGGAGGCTGGAGGAGGTCGACAGTGGAGATGAACAATATCCCGTGGAGTCCCGTTTTGCGGTACGCCACACCCCTCCCGATGAACAGGATCCCCATTTCGACCGTAGCGCTCCAACACAAGTCCGTTTCCTCCGTTTTGCGGTATGCCACACCCCTCCCGATCAACATGACCCCCGTTTCGACCGTAGGAGGTCCGTTTCCTCCGTTTTGTGGTACGCCAGACCCCTCCCGATCAAGAGGACTCCGTTCCGAACATAGGAGGTCTGTTTCCTCCGTTGTGCGGTACGCTAGGCCTCGTTTCCATCGCCTGTTCCGTCCAAGCCCTCCCGATGAACACACCCACGCATTCCGTTCCGACCCAGCCGGTTGGCTCACACGCGTTCCGTTGCCTCCCGATGAACACGACGCATTCCGTTGCCTCCTCATGAACACGACGCATTCTGTTGCCTGCCCATGAACACGACGACGACGTTGTTTCTCCATTCCGACCCATCCATGTCAACGAGCCCTCGCCATACGTATGCGCGAGTAGGCGTTCGAGATCCCGCCCGTATGTACACATACGTGGCCGTATTTTCTTTCTTGCACCCTGGCCGCCTCTACTACGACACGTGCGCGCCTCTACATCCACCAGTATATATGGACGGACACGTTTGCGACCAGAATGACAACGCTACGTACGCTTCGACCAGGTGGGTCCCGACTGTTGGGCACTTCCTTGCCTGCGAAGATGTAGCTGGTCGGTCCCAGCAGTGAGGGGGCAAATCGTTTTTTTTTGCCCGGACGCACTTCCTTGCGTGTGAAGATGTAGCTGGTGGGTCCCAGCAGTCAGGGGGAAACGTTTTTTTGCGAAATACAGTGGTCTGTCCGGTGGGTCCCAGCTGTCGGGTGGAGGAAACATTATTTTCCGTGTAATAAGGAGGCACTTCCTTGCTGCGGCCATGGACCCAGCTGTCAGCCTCTCCACATACAGTCCACGTCCAATGGAAGTCGTTCCTTGACCACGTTGACCACGCCGCGCGGAGAGCACCAGGGCGGTGGACGACGGCGAGGCCTAGGAAGGGGATGACATGGAGGCAGGGAAGACTCGGCAGTTGTTTCCCACGCGGAGGGGAGTACAACTGTATGAGAGTTTACTGGTTCGTCTGTCATCGCCGGAGAATAACAGCAGGTGTGGGTGAGTAGAGGGATGGCTAGGCCAGTGATGGGAGTACGGTCGGGCGGTGAGGCATGCGCGGCAGCACAGCCGGCCGCGAGGAGGAGGGAGCAGGCAGTCCCGCCGGCGCTTGTTTGAGCGGCTAGAGCAGGAAGAGCAGAGATTGAAGAAGCATGACGGCCGTTGGGTGGACATCCAACAGTCAGTGCTTGTGCGTCAACCTTTTTTTTTAGGAAAGCCTCAAACCTGTGGAAAACAACATACAACCCATCTGCCATTATTTCTAATAATTTACATCCCATTTGCTAATTCTTAAGGTTTTTTTTGGAGCCCATATTCTTTTTGTTAGCATTGCAGCCCATATTGTGGCAACGGTTAAAAAATTATATGAAATTTTGCATATTTCGGTGCGGTCCGAACTGTTTTTAATCCCAAAATTTCGACTCACGTTCAAACTGATTTTAAAAATAAATGTATATCAATATAAAATCCAACAAATTCTCCACGCATAAAAATTAATGTAATTTAAAATCTTGAAATGAAAAAAAAGATATTTGAAACTAATTGCCGGTTTGATGTGTTTTAAAAATGTACAACCCATTTCTCATTACTGATGGGTCATTTTCTCGGCCAGCCGAATGAAATCTCTCCTCGTCTTGAAAGATTTGCAGCCCAACAGGCCTGACAAAGCGACTTACTTGGCAAATCACAAAAAAACTGGGTTGTGGCCGTGGACCCAGCTGTCAGCCTCTCCACGTACAGTACTCTTCCGATGGAAGTCGTTCCTTGACCACATTGACCACGCTGCGTGGAGAGCACCATGGCGGTGGACGACGGCGAGGCCTAGGAAGGGGACGACGCGGCAGTGGAAGCCCGCGTGGAGAGGACTACGAGGGTTCACTGGTTCCGCTGCGGTGTGAGGCTGCCGTCGCCGCAGGGCCTGGCCAGCGGTGGGAATAGTAGGGGGCAGTGAGGCCTCTGCGGCAGCACAGCCGGCCACGAGAGGCAGGAGCATGCGGCACGACCAGCGCTGCTTTGGGCGGCTGGAGCAAGAAGACCAGAGGTGGAAGAAGCACTACGGCCGTTGGATGGACATCGTACGGTCACTAGAGCTAGAATCGTTCACATTGACTAAGTTGACAAAGCCCTTCATCCCCGTCAACTTAGTAGGCCCACAAGTCAGCCTCCCAGCAAGGTGGGTGTCGGTGTCAAAACTGGTGGATCTCGGGTAGGGGGTCCCGAACTGTGCGTCTAGGCCGGATGGCAACAGGAGGCAAGGGACACGAAGTTTTACCAAGTTCAGGCCCTCTCGATGGAGGTAAAACCCTACGTCCTACTTGATTAATATTGATGATATGGGTAGTACAAGAGTAGATATACCACGAGATCGGAGAGGCTAAACCCTAGAAGCTAGCCTATGGTATGATTGTTGTTCTATATGTTGTCCTACGGACTAAAACCCTCCGGTTTATATAGACAGCGGAGAGGGTTAGGGTTACACAAAGTCGGTTACAATGGTAGGAGATCTACATATCCGTATCGCCAAGCTTGCCTTCCACGCCAAGGAAAGTCCCTTCCGAACATGGGACGAAGTCTTCAATCTTGTATCTTCATAGTCCAGGAGTCCGGCTGAAGGTATAGTCCGGCCATCCGGACACCCCCTAATCCAGGACTCCCTCAGTAGCCCCTGAACCAGGCTTCAATGATGACGAGTCCGGTGCGCAGTTTGTCGTCGGCATTGCAAGGCGGGTTCCTCCTCCAAGTACTTCATAGAAGATTTTGAACACAAAGATAGTGTCCGGGTCTGCAAAATAAGTTTCCACATATGGCCATAGAGAGAATAATATTTACACAGATCTAATACACTGGCGTATTCCATAGTGCGACACACCACGGCCAAGTCTTTATTCGAATCGTTTTATTATCCCACCTCAGCGCGTCATGCGAGGCGGTTTCCTTGGCACGTCTTGTCGAAGCAGAGATCGTGTCCCCTTATTCCGGGATTCTCATCAATACGGGCGTGGGTAACACAACCGCGCCATTGATTACGGCGCTTGGGGATAAGCGAGTTTTACCAGGCTGGTGGGGACACATAGTTGCATCCATCCATATAAGGGGATAAGGATCCACCTTTTCACCTATGCCTTCTTCCTCCTTTGCCTATCCATTCTTGCGCACTCGAGCTCCAGCGCCCAAGTCCGCACTCCCCACCTCAACCTTCTCCAGCCATGTCCGGAGCGGGAGGCAAGTGGATGGTCTCCTCCGTCACGGAGGGACACATCAAAAGACTAAGGAAGGCCGGATACTTGTCTAATGACATTGCGCACCGGCTTCCTGAAGAGGGGCAGCTCATCCCCACCCCTAGGCCCCATGAGAGGGTGGTGTTCCTCCCCCATTTCCTCCGCGGACTGGGCTTCCCTCTCCACCCATTTGTCCTGGGGCTCATGTTCTACTATGGCCTGGATTTCCACGATCTGGCCCCAAACTTTGTCCTCAACATCTTGGCGTTTATCATCGTGTGCGAGGCTTTCCTCCGCATCCGCCCCCATTTCGGCCTATGGCTGAAGACTTTCAATGTCAAGCCGAAGGTGGTGCGCGGCAACCAGGCGGAATGCGGAGGCGCCATGGTGGGCAAGATGCCCAACGTCTTATGGCTCAAGGGCTCCTTTGTGGAGACCCTAAAGGGGTCGCAATCGGGGTGGTTTTACATCACCGAGCCACGCGACCCTGAATGGGTCGCAGCCCCCGAGTTCCGATCCGGACCCCCTACGCGGCTCACCTCCTAGAAGGAGACGGGCCTGTCGTGTGGTAAAAAAGGAGAGCTGACCGGACTCCAAACATGCGTCCAAACCCTGGTGGACAAGAAGCTCAAACTTGTCAATGTAGTCCAAGTTATGCTCATCCGCCGGATCCTCCCGTGTCAACAATGGGCTTTCAACCTGTGGGAGTTCGACCCGGCGCGGCACCAAACTCTGAGCAGGCTCTTCGACACGACATACGAAGATGCCTGGAAGGTGCTTTTCAAAGGCGCCGAGGCCCCCGCATCCGCTACCGAGGATCGTGGATTCAGTACGCAGCGTCACGCTCATGCGGTAAGCTATTTTTACCTTTTACAGGGTATTAGTTTTTCATAGTTTGACTCCATGCGGGATCTAAGCTCCCTTACCTTTGACAGGATTGGCAGGAGACGTCCGGACAGATCAACTGTCCGGCTCCTTTGCCCAAAGGCCCAGCAGACACTCGTTTGGCGAAGCTGCTGGTTCCGGCGCCCCATGTGGTGCCGGAGAAGAAGGCCAAGAAGAAGGCCACGGGGACTTGAAAGAGTACCCGGCGCCTGGAGGTGTCGGATCCCTCATCCGACGACTCCAAGACGCACTCCTCCCATGAAGACGAGGAGGAGGAAGAAGAGACCCCTCCCCCTCCAGCGGGGGAAGGGAAGAAAAGGAAGGCCGCCCCAACTGGGGAGGCCGAAGGGTCCAAGAAGGGGAAAACCATTCCTCCGGATTACTCCATCGACGCCGACGACGGCGGAGAGGAGTGGCAGCTCAGGGCCAAGCCCCTGGCTAAATCTCAAGTATCCGGATACCAGAGTAATTCATAGTATTCCTTTATTGCACAGCTTTCCCTTATGTCGAATATGTTTAAGCAGCCCACCCAAAGACCGGCTCGACGCGTCGTCGAGCGGTTCACTGGACTCGTCGGATGTGAATTCGCTTCCGACGGCTTCCTCCCCCTGCCCTACGGACAACACCGAAGTGTTGTCCCAACAGGTTCCAAGCCGGGAGGAGGTGGTCCTAGAGGTGCCGCAAGGCGACCTCCCGGACTCCAGGAGTAAAGGGGATAAAACCCCCTAGGGCTCCAAGTCCGGCCCTAGGCCGGACACCGCTCCGTAACCTTCAAATGTTCCAGAGTCCGGCGGGCGACCTCCTTCCAAGAGGAGCAAGCCCACCGTGCCGGTGACCCCCATCCAATCGGAGGCGCCGGACAATCTGTTGGAGGTGCTCAAAGGCGCCTCCATTGACGAGGAGCACCGCACCATTATGAGTGCGGTGGTCCAGAAGGTTCAGTCCGCCAAGAGCGGACTGACTGAAGCTTGTACTAGCCTTTTAACAGGCTTTGAGGTAAGTAAAGAATGTGTAAATAAAATTACCGCATAGACAGTAGCCCCTGATGCTCTGTTTGGCGTTCGGGAAGAAAAGCCGAATAGAGGATCAAAATGAAATTCGCAGGAGTCTAACAAAAAGGAGTCAATATGCGTATGCAGGCTTCTCTGCTGGCGTCCGCCGTACTGACTGCGGAAGTGGACACGCTAAAGCAGAACCTCGAGCAGTCCGAGCAAGAGCTCGGGCGTGCCAAGAAGCAGCTCGAGGAGAAGGAAGGTAAGAAATACCTTGTTTTAAATATATATAAAAAAGGTGCAATTGCAAAAAATGACAGGATCATCGTGGCTATTGTAGGGGCCACGTCTGAGGTGGCGACCCTTAAGCAAGCGCTGGTCGAGGCCAAGAAGAGGGCGGCCACGGAGCGCACCAAGCGGGAGAAGTATGAGGCCAAGGTTGGCAAGGTGCGGCAAGAGCTCCAGGCTCTCATGGAAAAACATGAGAGTTTGGAGCTTGACTCAAAGACGCGGGCGTCCGAGCTCGCGGTGGCTATTCAAAATGCCAAGTCTGCCAAGGCCGAATCCCAGAAGACCCTCCAGGAGTTGGATGATGTGAAAAAGATAGCGGCGGGTAAGGCATTCTTTATGCAAAGCAAACACATAAACGTAAGTTACTTGTTACTTACCCGAATCCGGAGCTCTCCAGGAGCGTTCGCAGATCTTCCCTGTAGCGTGTCCGATGCCACCGCATTCTATCGAGGCGAGGAGGGCAGCTCGACAGAGAAGGTGTACTGGTATCAATATGCTGAGGCCGGACACCCCGTGCCCCTGAGCGACCAGTTGAAGCAACTGGTCGAGCTCCACAAGGCGGCTGAACAGGCCTTGAAGGGCCTCATAGTTCGGTTGTGGCCTGGAGAGGCTCTGCCTGGGAGCTATTTTGGGCTGGTGCGGCGGCTGGTGGGGGCCTGTCCAAGGCTCGAAGTCATCAAGCGCTCCATCTGCATTGAACGTGCCCGTAGGGCCCTTGCCCGGGCTAAGGTGCACTGGGGAAAGCTGGATGCTGAAAAGCTTGTGAAGGACGGGCCACCGCCGGGGAAAGAGCATCGCTAGCCCTGGAATTATTATACGGATGTTCTGAAGGGTGCCCGCCTTGTGGCGGATGAATGTTCCAGGGATGTAATTTTTGAGTAAAACTCGCTCGTCTTGTCCTGTGCGCTGAAAACTTGTTCATATGCGCTAAGCAATGCTGTTGGAATTTAAAATATTACATTATGTGCTGCTGTTTATCAATTCTGAGAGATGGCGAGTCGTCGGCTTCTTCCCCCGTGCCGCTAGTGCTGGGGTGTTCGGGGATAAACCTGAGCGCTCTTTTTCCCATGTTTGGGTCCTTCGAGGGAGGCGCTCAGCACAATGAACAAGGCAATCGGATTATAATGCTTGAACACTCTCACTTAGCCATAGAATTCTATAATTTTAAATTTCGGCGAAGCCCCTGGTATTCGGAAGACCGAGTTCGGGGCGCTATCCACGCCTTGGCCGGACAGAGCCGACTCCTCGCTCTAAGCGGCATAAGTCTTTAAGGACTCGAAAAACCTCTCGAACAGCGACCAGCTCTCGCTTCATCATGACAGTCAGTTTTAGCTTTCTCTACTGAGGTGCTCGACCCAGCTCAACTGGGGCACAATCGCAGTAGTTCTCCTAGTGCTACCTTAGCCGATATAGTGGAACGTAAGGCACTAAAACATAGGAGCCGGGCAAACCCAACTATTGACCCAAGACATGATTCGAAGCCGATGCATATAATGCTATAAGTTCGGGGTGCCGCACTTGTTAAAGTGTTCGGACTTCTCACACCATATTGAGGGGTACTAAAGCCCCTGGCGTATTTTGGCCGTACCAAAGTGTACGGGTGCAACATGTCGTTAAGGAACATATATTTGTAAAAAAAAGAGTAATGCAAAAATAGAAAGAAGCTATGCATTGTTTATTAAAAAGGGGTGCGATCAAAGCAGAACGATACAAATAATGCGATAAGCGAAAGGTTGGACTATTTTAACATGTCCATTCCAGGGGCAGGCTGCGGAATGGTATGTGAAACAGGTATACTGCTCGTGATAGAGACCACCTGGGAGTTTTGTAATGCGGCATGGCTTGTCTGCTTCCCTGGTTCTTGCATCGTTTGTGCGGCAATTGAACTGTCGAACAGGCCTTCCGAAGAGTGGAGTCCTGAAAGTAAGAGAAAAGTAAAAAATCGGCAGCCCCTGGTGCGGTTTAAGCCGTGTTTCGGGCGTGCCGTGATGGTGCCCCTCCCCCTGTACCCATGGTATTTCTAGAGCATAGTTATGTACGCGAAGTACTGGTGTCGCATTTTTGCGAGGGCTGGGGTTGGGGCCGCATTACTATGCCTGCTCGGAATGTGCCAGGCGGTCTTGTTGTAGGTTACTCCGGGCGCGCTTGACGCTGTCTGGACGTTTAATGGCTGGAGTGGAGAACTGCCTAGAGAGGCTGCTTTGTACTTCCGCTGCAAGGGCCACCGTGTGCTCCTCCATTCGGAGGGAGCGTTCAGTGTTTCCATTGACCGTAATTACTCCTCGAGGGCCTGGCATCTTGAGCTTAAGGTATGCATAGTGCGGTACCGCATTGAACTTGGCGAATGCGGTTCGTCCGAGCAGTGCGTGATAGCCACTGCGGAATGGGACTATGTCAAAGATTAACTCCTCGCTTCGGAAATTATCCGGAGATCCGAAGACCACTTCAAGTGTGACTGAGCCTGTATAGTTGGCCTCTACACCTGGTATTACGCCTTTAAAGGTCGTTTTGGTGGGCTTAATCCTCGAGGGATCTATGCCCATTTTCCGCACTGTATCCTGGTAAAGCAGGTTCAGGCTACTGCCGCCGTCCATAAGGACTCTAGTGAGATGAAATCCGTCAATAATTGGGTCTAGAACCAATGCGGCGAATCCGCCATGACGGGTGCTAGTGGGATGGTCCCTTCGATCAAAGGTGATCGGGTAGGAGGACCATGGGTTGAACTTTGGGGCGACTGGCTCTATCGCGTATACGTCCCTTAACGCGCGCTTCCGCTCCCTCTTGGGATGTGGGTTGCGTATATCATGTTCACCGTCCGCACTTGTGGGGGAAAACCCTTCTGTCCACTGTTGTTCGGCGGCCGGGGCTCTTCGTCGTCATCGCTATGCAGCCCCTTGTCTGTATTTTCGGCATGTAACTTGCCTGCCTGCTTGAACACCCAACAATCCCTGTTGGTGTGATTGGCCGGCTTTTCGGGGGTGCCATGTATCTGGCACAAGCGGCCAAGTATTTGGTCCAAACTGGACGGTCCCCTAGGATTTCTTTTGAATGGCTTTTTCCGCTGACCAGATTTATAGCCTCTGAATCTGGCATTAACTGCCGTATCCTCAGCATTGTCGCCGTTAGTGCGGCGCTTCTGCTTGTTGCGACGCAACCTGCCACTACTGTCCCTGGTATCCGAATTACCAGGGTTCTTGGTCATATTGTTGCTACGAGCAAGCCAGCTCTCTTCTCCCGCGCAAAAGTGGGTCATGAGTGTCGTGAGTGCTGCCATGGATTTCGGCTTTTCCTGTCCAAGGTGCCGGGCAAGCCACTCGTCACGGATATTTTGTTTGAAGGCTGCTAGGGCCTCGGCGTCCGGACAGTCGACTATTTGATTTTTCTTTGTTAGGAACCGTGTCCAGAATTGCCTGGCCGATTCCTCTGGATGCTGAATTACGTGGCTTGGGTCATCGGCGTCTGGTGACCGCACATAAGTGCCCTGGAAATTGTTGAGGAATGCGGCTTCCAGGTCCTCCCAACAACCGATTGATCCTGCTGGCAAGCTGTTAAGCCAATGCCGAGCTGGTCCTTTAAGCTTGAGTGGGAGGTATTTGATGGCATGGAGATCATCGCCGCGGGCCATGTGGATATGAAGGAGATAATCCTCGATCCATACCGCAGGATCTGTTGTGCCATCATATGATTCGATGTTTATGGGTTTGAAACCCTCGGGGATTTGATGATCCATTACTTCGTCTGTGAAGCATAGTGGGTGTGCGGCGCCTCTGTACTGGGCTATATCACGTCGTAGCTCCAATGAGCTTTGTCTACTGTGCTCGGCCCTACCGGATTTGTGTCCGGTGTGACGGTTACCGTCTCGAGTCATGGGGCGCCCACGCGATCCGTAGATCGATCTTGTTTGCCTTGCATTGTCCTCCAACATATCTCGCAGGTCTGGCGCATTTTCCCGTGCCTTGGTACGGGGTGCGGCTTGAGTGGAGGGCCGAGAGGCCTCTCTGCGTGGCCATGAGGTGGTTGGTCGGCCGTATCAAGTGCTGGTGATGTAGGTTTAAGTGCTTCCTCCTCTAATCGGGGTAGCAACCTGCGCTTTGGGTAGCTCTTGGAGGGGCGTTCGAGTTTATGCTCTTCGGCCGCAAGGACTTCAGTCCATCTGTCGACTAGCAAATCTTGATCAGCTCTAAGCTGTTGCTATTTTTTCTTGAGGCTTCTTGCCGTGGCCATAAACCTGCGTTGAAAACGCTCTTGCTCGACGGGATCCTCTGGCACAATGAATTCATCGTCGTCGAGGCTTGCCTCGTCTTCGGAGGGAGCCGTATGGTTATCGTCCTCGACCTCTCTGTCTGCCGCTCTCTCGTGAGGGCTGGCTTCTCCATCCTCCTGTGCTGAATCTTGCTGGAGGGGGCTTTCTTCGGCACTCTCCGGAGTATTATTATCTCCCGTGCTGGAGTCACCGTATTTGCTTTGGCAGGATTTTGAGTGGCACCGCTGACGCCGGCGCTTAGGCTATTTCTTGGAGGGGTCATCCTCCGTTGTTCCATCGTCGTCTCCTTCTTTTGGGGTGTCCACCATGTATATGTCATATGATGAGGTGGCTTTCCAGGGCCCAATAGGCGCTGGTTCTTCATCGTCTCCTGCATCGGCGTCCATACCATCGATGTCTTCAAAGTCGAAGTCGAGCATGTCGGTTAAATCGTCGACAGTGGCTACAAAGTGGGTGGTGGGTGGGCTTTGAATTTCTTCATCGTCTGTATCCCAACCTTGCTGGCCATAGTCCGGCCAGGGCTCTCCTAATAAAGAGAGAGACTTTAGTGTCTTCAGAATATCGCCGAAAGGCGAGTGCTGAAAGATGTCCGCAACAGTAAACTCCATGATCGGCGCCCAATCGGATTCGATCGGCAGGGGTGCGGAGGGTTCGGAGTCCGGAGAGGAGTCCGGCTCCTTGGAGTCATGAGTATCACAGAGTGCGGGGCTGGCGTTCGGCTTGATTGCCGTTGGGATCGCAGCCCCCGAGGCGGCGTCCAACCACCCATCCTCGATCGGCGCAGTTGGCTTCGAATTAAGGGTCGAAGCCGATGTGGGTGCGGCCTCCAGGGCACTGTTCGTCGGCAGAGCTAGATCATGCTCGTCGTGACAGTGCGGCGCGCTCGGCAGTGGCTCGAATCCGTCGAGGATCAAGTCCCCGCGGATGTCAGCCGTGTAGTTTAAACTTCCAAATCTGACCTAACGGCCAGGGGCATAGCTTTCGATCTGCTCCAGATGGCCAAGTGAATTGGCCCGCAGTGCGAAGCCGCCGAAGACGAAGATCTGTCCGGGGAGGAAGGTCTCACCCTGGACTGCATCATTATTGATGATCGTAGGAGCCATCAAGCCTAACGGCGACAACACAGAGGAACTCTCAATGAAAGCACCAATGTCGGTGTCAAAACCGGCGGATCTCGGGTAGGGGGTCCCGAACTGTGCGTCTAGGCCGGATGGTAACAGGAGGCAAGGGACACGAAGTTTTACCCAGGTTCGGGCCCTCTCGATGGAGGTAAAACCCTATGTCCTGCTTGATTAATATTGATGATATGGGTAGTAGAAGAGTAGATCTACCACGAGATCGGAGAGGCTAAACCCTAGAAGCTAGCCTATGGTATGATTGTTGTTCTATATGTTGTCCTACGGACTAAAACCCTCTGGTTTATATAGACACCGGAGAGGGTTAGGGTTACACAAAGTCGGTTACAATGGTAGGAGATCTACATATCCGTATCGCCAAGCTTGCCTTCCACGCCAAGGAAAGTCCCTTCCGGACACGGGACAAAGTCTTCAATCTTGTATCTTCATAGTCCAGGAGTCCGGCTGAAGGTATAGTCCGGCCATCCGGACACCCCCTAATCCAGGACTCCCTTAGTGGGTCCCAGCTAGCCAGAGGAGTATTCATTTTTTTGTGCGTAATAAGGAGGCACTTCCGGTGGGTCCGAGCTGATAGTTGGGGGAACGTTTTTTTTCGCGAAATATGGTGGCCCGTCCGGTGGGTCCCAACAGTCAGGGGGAAACGATTTTTTTTGCAAAATACTGGTGGCCCATCTGGTGGGTCCCTGCTGTCAGGTGGAGGAATAATTATTTTCCACGTAATAAGGAGGCACTTCCTTGCGGCTGCCGTGGACCCAGCTGTCAGCCTCTCCACGTACAGTACTCTTCTGATGGAAGTCGGTCGTTGACCACGTTGACCACGCCGCGCCGAGAGCACCAGGACGGTGGACGACGGCGAGGACTAGGAAGGGGACGACTCGGAGCCGGGGAAGATGCAGCAGTGGATGCCCACGCGAAGAGGAGTAGGAGGGTTCACTGGTTCGGTTGCAGTCGCCGCAGAATAACAGGGGGTGTGGGTGAGTAGAGGGATGGCCTGGCCAGCGGTGGGAGTAGTAGGCGGCGGTGAGGCCTCCGCGGCATCACAGCCGGCCACGGGAGGCAGGAGCACGCGGCACGACCGGCGTTGGTTTGGGCGGCTGGAGCAAGAACACCAGAGGTTGAAGAAGCATTACGGTCGTTGGATGAACATCGTACAGTAACAGGAGCTAGAATCGTTCATATTGACTAAGTTGACAAAGCCCTCCGTCCCCGTCAACTTGGTAGGCCCACAAGTCAGCCTCCCACTATGCTGGGTTCCAGCTGGCAGGGGGAATATTCATTTTTTTTGTGCGTAATAAGGAGGCACTTCCTTGCGTGCGAAGATAGCTGGTGGGTCCGACATGTCAGCGGGGGGCACTTTATTTCGCGAAATACAGAGGCCCTTCCGGTGGGTCCCAGATGTCAGGTGGAGGAATCATTATTTTGCGCGTAATAAGGAGGAATTTCCTTGTGTGCAGCCGTGGACCCAGCTGCCAGCCTCTCCATGCACAGTCTACTTCCGATGGTGTCGTTCGTTGACCACGTTGACCACGCCGCGCCGAGCGCATCCAAGGTGGTGGACGATGGCGAGGCCCCGGACAGCAACGAGCCGGAGATGGGAAGACACGGGAGTAGAGTCACAGACGGAGAGGTGTACGAGGGTTAACTAGTTCTAGTGCGGTGTGGTTCGGCAGTCGGTGGAGAAGAACAGGAGGTGTGGAGGGGTGGAGGGATGGCCTGGCCAACGGTGGAGTAGCGCTTCATAGCGAAGCGTGCTAAGCAGAGCTGCTAGCAGCAGGAGGTGGGAGGTGGTCCCAGCGGCGCTGGAGGAAGAAGATAAGAGATTGAAGATAGATGCCGGTCATTGGATGTAAATCCAACGGCTAACATGTCAGAATCCTTTGTTGACTAAATTGACAATGACTTGCATTGGCTTCGACCTATTGGCCCACATTTCAGCCTCCAAAAATGTGGCACGTATTCAACCCATTTTTTCAGAATTTATAGTCTTTTTTTGCGCGGTAGAATTTACAGTCAATTTGATCTTCTTTTTTTGAATTACAGCCATTAGCTAGGCTGGGTGAACAAATAATGTAGCATCCATGTGGCCCGTTTATTTTATTTCCTAAAAAATTACAGGCCATTTGCACTTTCTTGAAATACACGATTTTGCTGGGCTGATTCTAATTATAATGTTGGGTTGGGCCAGCAATGTTATCAAAAAATAAAAAGGGGCTGAGCATTTTGTTATAAATATATTTAAATAATAAGTGATATTATTACATTCGTCCTTAAATCTTACCAAGCTTTTGTACACAATCACTAGGATTTTCGTGCCAAAACAATCCAGGATTTTATTTGTTCAGAAATTATTTTTATAAGTTAATAAGATGTGGGATATTGTTTTCTTACATATGTAAGTATCTACTAAATATATGATGACAATAAAAATAATATATAATAACATATGAAATAATTTTTTTTAGAAAAATAGGGAGCATCTCCCTGGTTCCATTGCTGAGAACGAAACCACAACATATTCTGATACAGCAGCTCAAAGAGCAGTTCGAAAGCAAAGGTAGAAAAGCTACAAACTAGGGGGGTGGATGAACAAGTTCTCTGAATAACACAAATCACCCGAGCAGTGCCAAAGGTAGAGCGGATAGAGCACTCAAATGACACAAGGAGGGTCCAGCGAAGCCTTCATGGTCTTCAGCCGAGGGGCCGTGTCAGCCTGCGGCGACCAGTAAGCAAGAGGAGACACCGGGCTGGAAGGCGTAGCATGGTGGATGTCCCTCTTCTTCGGTGCCAGGTGCCCATCATCTTCATCAGAGATCTTGAGACGAGCCCACGGGTCCAGCCCTAGAGTAGGTCGAGCCTTGTTCAGCCACAAGTGATCGCCAATGGTTTCTGGAGGGATCTTGTTAGGGTTTCCACGAAGCTCATCAACTTGTCCTTGTCCGATCCGGAGGAGAGAATCGCCCAATTCCTCACCATGTTCCTGATCAACCTCAAGACCTGCGGAATGGAAATCCAGGAGGTGTTACTGAAAATCATAGCATTTCTATATTTCCAGAGGCACCAAAGGACAGCTGAGCTAACAGTGTTTAAAACTGAGCACTTTTTGGTAGCAATCCAGAATCTGGTGACAGATTCGAAGGATGAGCCAATCTGACTAGAGAAATATTCCTCAATGTGGGCCCAGAGATGTTTAGCAACTATACATTCAAAAAATAGGTGAGAACAAGACTCTTGTTCCAAGCAGTAAACACAATCAAGGGGTTTGATGATGTGTCTCTTCCTAAGGTTATCCCTAGTTATCAATTTGTTTTTGGAGAGAAGCCAGAGAAATACATGAATTTTAGGGGGAACTCTCAATTTCCAAACAGCAGGGATAAACACAGGTTGAACCCCTCTAAAGTTGATAACATGATAGAGGGAGCTCGAGGAATACTTCCCCTTATTGTCCAGCTGCCAAATCAGGGCATCCGGCTCGGCAGTAAAGGTAATGCTTTTGTTAAAGAGAGTTTTAGGCATTGACCGTCCCAAACTTCATTGACACTTTTGTTAAGCTCATTGCGGACAGAGTAAATAGGCCAAAATTCGACTATTAGGGGGGATGTGCCAAACCAACTATCTTCCCAAAACCTGGTTCTGCTCCCATCCCCTATGTTCCATCTGTAGCCAAATTTCACAGCATGCATAATAGATTTTAATCCTTTCCAGAATCTAGAGGTCTTAGGGTTGGAGGAAGGGACAAAAATATTAGGTTTATTTCCTAGGTATTTATGGGCAATAAGAAGCTTCCAGGGTTTCGGGTCTTCCTCATAGAATCTTTTAATTCAAGACCCTAGAAGACAGATGTTAATTTCTTGGAGGTTAGGTATGCCTAGGCCTCCAAAATCTTTTTTCATAGAGACTAGGGCCCAATTAGCAAGGTGTAGCTTCCTATTTCCCTCAAAATCATTCCACAAGCAATGAGACATCTGAGAATTGATGAGGTTCACTGCCCATTTAGGGAACTTGAAGGAGAGGAGATACACTGGAATGCTAGCCAAACAAGCTTGTATGAGGATCAATCTACCTCTATAAGAGAGAAGTTTACCCCTCCACCCAGCAATCATTTTAATGATTTTATCCAGAAGGGGTTGGATATCCTCTCTCCTCAGTTTATCATAGTGGAGAGGGATACCTAGGTACTTAATGGGGAAGTTACCTTTATTACAGACTAGAATAGAGAGGAAGTCAGCTAACTCCTGATCATCCATGTTGATAGGGATGAGTTCACTTTTAGAGTAGTTGATTCTCATGCCTGAGACTTGTTCAAACCAGGTTAGAACAGTTTTCAGATTGCTAGCATGTGTGGAGTCATTGTCTAAGAAAAGGATGGTATCATATGCATATTGAAGGAAGATGATGCCACGAGGGCAGACCTCAGGACAAAGCCCTGCAATCAGACTATGATCAGCAGCTTTGCTCAGCATTTTAGGAAGAACGTCCACTACTAAATTAAACAAAAGCGGGGAGATGGGGTCACCTTGCCTAAGGCCTTTACCAGCAAGGAAAAAAATCACTTTCACAGTTATTTAAGTTGACCCCAACAGACCCCCCATGAGTAAGTTGCTGGATCCAACTCTCCTCTATGAAAGGCTTGGAAAAGATCTAAGAGATCATTTTTCACCAAGTCCCAAAAATGCTGGTAAAACAAGAAGGGAATCACATCAGGACCAGGAGCCTCATCAGGATAAGAGCTAAAAATGGCTTCCTTCACCTCTGTCTCTGAAAAAGGGGCTTCTAGCAACTCATTTTTAGCGGGAGAGACTTTTTCAGAAGCAGAGAAAAAATTGTTTTGTAGAGAGAACCCAGAAGGGTTTTCTTTCTTAAACAGGTCTTTGTAGAAGTCACTAGCCACTTTCAGCATCTCATCTACCTCAGTAACAGGGCCATTAGGGCCATCAAGGGAGTGAATGAGGGTTTTCCTCCTCCTCTGGTTGGCTACTGCATGGAAGTAAGCAGTATTTCTATCACCCTCCTTAATGTTCCTATCTGTAGACCTTTGTTTGGCTTTGATTTCTTCTTGAAGACAAATTTTCTTGAGCTCTCCATGGACAAAGTTTAATCTATTAGTCTCAGCCTCAAAGAGGTCAGTGGTTTCTGCCTTAATATCTAGAGAATCAAACTCAAGGAGGAGAAGCCTTTTGTATCTTCTAAGATTAGCTTCCTCATTGGAGTTCCACCCTTTGGTAGTTCTTCTAAATCTCCTGATTTTGATCTGCCAATTTTCTAGGGGGCAGCTGCTCCTAGTAGGCTCATTCCAGTTTTTCCTGACTAGCTCAGTAAAATCTTCTCTAAGCAACCACCACTTTTCAAATTTAAAACTATTGCTCTTTGGAGTTTGGTTAAGACCAGAGTCCCAGAGCAAAGGAGTGTGGTCACTACCACATCTGGGCAGAGCTCTACAACTAGAAAGGGGAAAGAAACTATCTAATACTGTGTCACAGAAAATTTTGTCAATGGTGGACATAATCCTGGAGTAGCACTTCCAACATATCTAGCAGAACTGTGGGTTTTCCTTCTGACAGGGCAATTCTCAACTTTATGGGTAACCATTTTGCAGATAAAACAACTCTTGGGCTTGACACATTTATCCAAATGATGCCCTGGTTCCCCACAGTTGTAGCAGATCACCTCAGAGTATGCCATAAGGCCCGAAGCAGGGGCAGGAGCAGTTTTCTGGATGTCCTATCTCTTCTTTTGCTGATTCTTGCCTTGAGATTTCCCACTGATCTGAGAGTCAGAACCACCAGCAGATTGATCTTGGGCAATTACAGGAGTCTGCCCAGATTGTGCCCCAATTTGGGGCGGAGGTGGGCCGTACCACTGCCCAACCGGCGCTCCCCCCATTGTGATAGGGGAAATTCATCGGAGTTCCTGGTTCCTTCTCATCTTCCAGCCAGATGTTGACTCTCAGGAAGCAGAAATAACCACCAGAAAGCTCAATTGAAGCAGATTGCAAGCCTAATTTCAATCTTCTGCGGGTTTGGGGGAGAGGTAAGGTAGGGGATCCACCTGCTCCGGCTCCGGTGGCGTGCTGGTGGGCAGGAGTCCAGTTAAGCATTCCCATCTCGCAGCATGGCGTGGATCTCCTGAATTCACTTCTCCTTTCGCCCATGGAACGAACGCAATCGGCGGCTCACTGGGGTGGGGCATCCTGTGCTTCTCCGAGAAATCTCCTTCGAAGTAGATCCGCAGGGCTAGATTCAGTAGCTCCCAATCCACATGATCCTTGCACATCCGAGCATACCTGTGCGAGTGAGAGAACGGATTTGGTCCCTCCTCGGCTTCCTCCCTCGCAGCTTCCTCCTCTGCTTCCCTCCATTCACGCGTGCACTGGGTCCAGGAGAGAGCATCGTCGCGGATCCGCATCGCCCGCTCCCTCCATCTCCTCCCTCGAGTCTCCCGCAGCACCGCCGGCGCGACGGAGTCGAGCGGCTGGAGCATCCGCGGGAAGGCTTTGTAGACATGTGGGAGATGCATCTTGTACATCTGCCTGTCTTCCAGCCATTCCCCCATGGATATGGCCGGCGACTCCGTGCGGCATGCGAGTGGACTTGCTGAGGGGGGCAGGCGCGCCCGGAGTCAGGAGGCGGGGGGTGGCGGCGAGATCTATTTTCCAATTACTCCCTCCTTTTCGGTTTATAGGGCTCAATTCAAAAATCTCACCAACCAAGGTAGATGATGAATGGTGGAATACTTTTTTTAGTTTGCAAAAGCACCTAATTAATGCACTTGTTTTCCTCAAAAAATTATGTTTATCAATGCATAAATTGCAATGCATGCATGCACAAAGTACATGCATTGGTCAATTTTCTCTTAATACTTGCATGCAATGATTTAATGCACCTTGGAATCTGAACATGTGATGGAAAACAACCAAATTGAGCCTTATAAAATGGAAAAACTAAAATTTTGAGATAAGCCCTATAAACAGACAAGGAGGGAGTATGTGAACTAAACAGTCAACATATAAAATAATTTAAATATATATAATATAGTTAGAAGGGAAACATAAGTACATATAAAAATAGAACAGACCTCTGCGTTTTCTTCAAAAAAATATATAAATTGGGCTGCCAAAAATAAAACCTCGGATGGGAGGTCCATAGGCCGGTCGATACATGACGTCCCTAAGAAAATACAAACAGGCCTATGGACCTCCAAAACCACGTCCAACACTTGCCAAAACTTCGTCCCTCGTTTTCTCTGTGTTTCGCACACTCGACATTGTGTGGGCATTTTGACTGTGCATCATATGAAGATGTGCTATGCATGAATGTTGATCAGCATGATGTTAACTGGCCGGTAGTTCCATTTTCGACCATGAATAAAACTTCCAACATGATGTTAACCCTGTTTGAAAAGGCCGTGTTAATATAAATGCTCTGCCTCTGAAAGTTGCAGTTTCTTATCTGAAACTGAACTTGCAGTTTCTTCTCTGAGAATCACATTGTCTGCACTTTTATACTCCTATGAAACTACATTTTTAAGTGCTAAAAATAGATCTCTAGAATTCATAAAATACTTTATATGCTCAATACTGCAAATCTGATATTCAAAAGACATTCATATCTGAAAGTACTCTCAAAATACACAACACAAAACACAATTCACAACCTGCAAATACTGACAACCCTAAGCTCCTCCTGACAATTCATAACCTGCCCGACTATTGGGCTGGGGGGCAGCCCCCTCCTATTCCTCGGCGGCAGACAGCCGCCCCGTGAGACGATGTGAACGGCGAGGGAGACGATGGCGGGGAAGCGTCGTCGGGCCAACTGCTTTTCTCCTCTTGTAGTTGGGTTCATTTGACGAAGACTCCACCGGCTCGCTCTGGTAGGACACCCTCACAAACGGCACCCTGTAGATGCTCGATCCTTCAATCTCTAGTGGATGCTCCATCTGGGATCGATACTCCCACCACCGCTCCCTCACGATCGAATTCGGTGAATCTGTTTGCTCCATGGCCCAGAGGAGTAGCTCTATGTACTCCAGCGCGACTCCCTCCAGGAGTATCGCCGCCTTTTCGCTCTGTTGCAGATATTTGGCCATGGATGTCGCCGTCGCCGCTAGTTGGTCCTTGTTGTCAAACCAAGACTGTATCTCCAACATCCTAGCTAGCTTCACAGGGTCACCGTTTGTGATCCTCACATATCGGTTGTACTCCTCCATCGATCTACTTCTCCACAGCACCTTCACTCGCCGGCGGTGGTTTTTGAATGGAAGAGGAGAGGAGCAGCGCTGGTTTTGGATTAGAACGGGAGAGGAGCGACGCTGGTTTTGGACTGGAACAGGAGAGGAGGGGCGGTGGTTTTGAAATGGAAGAGGAGAGGAGCGGCGCTGCATTTAGATTGGAACAGGAGAGGAGCGGCGGTGGTTTAAGAGGAGAAGAGTGGAAGAGTGGCGCTGGTCTTGGAAGTATTTTTTTGTTGTTTCGCGTATTTTGGGTCAAATTTTGACCACGTACTGTATTTGACAAGCAAAATGTGAATGCATGTCACCAAAAATTGTATCGTTTGGTTCGTATCTGAATGTACTTTCAAATTATACTCTCTCCATTTTTGTATACAAGGCCACAAACTCATATTACAGGTACCAAGGTAAAAATCAATGCTATGTTTAAGTCAATGTTGCAAGCTAGCTTGTCACCTTGATTGTCGTGTTAATTAATGTGGTTTTTCTCTCCCAAGCACAACAAGCCAACCCTCTTACTCCTCATTGGTTGATTAATGTTGGGAATGCAAGCTAACCTTCTCACTCCCGCATGCACACAAGGGATATTAATGTCCTCGGGTGCTAGTACGAGGCAAACACCATCAATTTTGCCTCGATTAATGTTAGTGGCCTTGTATAGTTCCAAATTGTAATTTTGATAGTGGCCTTGTATACAACGTATAACATACTCCCTTCGTCCCATAATATAAGAACGTTTTTGACACTAGTGTAGTGTCAAGAACGTTCTTATATTATGGGACGGAGGGAGTATATTTTATGTGCGAAAATCATGGTCAATTATGACCCAGAATAAAAGGGAGACTAGTTAATGTGGGGTCGCTTTCTTAATTGAAGGGTAAATTGATTTTGATTTTGATCCAGTCAGAGCGCGCTGGCCCTCTCGTCCAATCCTAAATCGCTGCCGCACACTCCTCTCCCTCTTCTCCATTGCGAAACCACCTCCTCTCCTCTCCATCATCTCCATTCCAAAACCACTGTCTCGCCTCTCTCTCTTCTCTATTGCAAGACCACCGTCTCTCCTCCGTTTTCTAGACGCTTTGCTCCATGGCGCGGGCGCAATCCATGGATACAAAATTAGTATACTGTATACTATTTAAAAGTCGAGGGCGGGGCTTTTCCTGCGCGGTAGGCGGCGGGGCAGTTCCGCCTAGTCAGTTCGACAGAGACGTGAGAAGACGAGGGAGTAGGCTGCTGCAAACGTAGGGCTGTGTGATTTGATAGCGATTTACTGCTGGACAGGTGGGGCCCCGTGATTTGACTTGCCATTATCATTTTAACTGTGGCACTACGACCGGCGTGAGTCTCCCAGATTCCTGACCACCTCCATACAGGTGCCTCTCCCAATGCTCCACCATGTAGTAGAGGTTGGCTCTTGCATGAGAGCCCACTTCTCCACTTTTTCCTTGCCTCTCTTTCCTCCACATATGCAAAAATGTCATGTAAAGCGCACTATTGTACTTACTTTTACTTGCTCCTACAGGTGCTTAAGCTTGCCACATAGGCATAAAGTCTGATGTGGCAAGTTAATCAAGAAGAGAGAGACTAGTTTGGTGACCCAAGGAAGAAACGGTGCTAAGCGCGTGTACCTAGGTGAAAAGACAATTTTGAGTCTATAGCTAATTAAATGAAGCAAACTTAGCAACACCATTTCATTGGAAGAGGTCACTCCTTGGCAAATGCAATAAATACACGCGCTTACTAGTGACGTTTCTTCCTTGAGTACGAAGAAAGAGATAGAGAGGAGTAAAAAAATACACTTATAGCCAACCTTGTTGTAGTATGAGTGACTAAGTGATGACTATGTATGACATGCCAACATCAGATAGCCTAACGCACCGTGTTAAATCTCCAAGGGCGCGACCGCGCGAGCGATGCAACGGTCGTGGTAGGCGCGACCATGATACGGGCTGCTGGCAGCCCTTGGATCTAAGATCAAACGGTCGCATGCTAAGTTGCTGAAAATTTGCAGAATAACCCTCTAGGATAGGATATTCACCCATAGGTCTAGAATCACGCCATGCAACCGTTCGATCTCAGATCCAAGGGCTCTCGGAAGCCCGTATCATGGGAGAATGGAAAGCCACTACCCTGCCATTCGCACGCTGGCAGTTCGCTCCTACTCGTCCCCGCACATCCTTCAATACTACGGCGGTTCGCTCCTAGTCGTCCCGTCCATTCACATTACGACAGTTCCACTAATCCTAACCCTCCTCCCAAATCCATGGCGTCCCAAATCTCCAGGATCGGCAGTGAGTACAAGGTTAGAACCATCACCGGCGATGAGTTCGACATCATCTACACCCATTCTTCTGTGACGGTGAAAGGATGCCTTTCTCGCTTCAGACGCATGTTCGAAAACTGAGATGATGAGTGGGTCGCTGGGCTAGATGTTGAGTACACCACAGTCCTGGGACGAGAGAAGGATCTAAAGGACGAAGAGAGGAAGAAGCCCGCCGTGATCCAGGTTTGCGTGCATGACTTATGCTTGGTCTACCACATATGACATGCCGACGTTGAGTGCTAGGATTTTAAGGACTTCCTCGGGAGCAACCTAGTCAAATTCATTATTGTAGACTTTGGTAACGACAAAGAAGTCCTGCGTCGGGTAGGCCTCGTTGTAGGCAACACCTTCGACCTCCAGAAGAATCGGCTGGTGTCCTCTCTTCAGCCTTCAATGCGGACCCTGGCAGGAGCCATGGTTCATCCTTCGTATGGTAAAATGGAGAAACCTCCATACACTTTTCATCGTCATGCATGGCAGCGGAATGTACTAGATATAGACCACATCCACTACGCTGCAATGGATGGCTACCTTTGCTTCAATATCTACAAGGGTTGGATGAAGAGCAACAGCCAAGTGTGCGGTTCAAGCAAAGAAGTATCGGCCAAGAGGAAGAGGGACAAGGACGAAGTCGAGGACGTGGACGAGGACTCCGAGTAAGGTGGCAGTGTTGTTGCTCATGGTGGTTCTAATGTAGTGTCTACCGGAATAGTTGCAAAGTTTAATTTTAGGTGTGCTTAATTTAATTTGAGGGGTGTGTTGTGCTGAGCCCCCAGCAGAACTATGTTATGTTTCTTCTCGTTACTTTAACTCTTCAGTACGTACATACTATAATTTCTTTCATTTCATCTTTTAGTTGGTATAGTACTACCACTCGTTTCTTCACATTATATACGTACAATATATATGGCCAACATCATATAGCCAGCAGTTTAGTTGTCAAAGAATTTCAGGGTGCTTAGTTTTGTCAAAGAATTCCAGGATGCTTAGAGGGTGCTTGGATCCAAGGGACTTATTTTAGTCTGACTAAAAATAGTCTCTTTAAGAGGCTAAAGTTCCAAGCACCCCTGACTAAAGAGGGGCTAAACTAGTCTTGAGACTAAAAAAATTTAGTCAAGGGTACCCCTACTAAAATGTGGATTAGTCCTCTCTCTACTCATTTAACTCCTCTCCTTTAACACAGGTGAGTTCTAGATTGGAGGGTTTGGAGGATAATAAATGTTCATTAACTTGATTTTAGCCTTTTTAGTATTTGGATCCAAGCATGGGTGAGGCTAGCATGTTTTAGTCCCACTACTTTTAGTCATGGGACTAAAACGTATCCAAGCACCCTCTTAGTTTTATTTGAGGGGTGGGTTGTGCTGGACACCATTATTGTGACTAGCATTTTTAATAGTACTATATGCATAATTTGGCGATGAGCGCTCTCTATATGTACCACCTTTTTTAATTTCAAGTTTTGCTCCATGGCACAATCCATCGATACTACTGCTGTACAAAAGTATACATTTTTTAAAAGGCTAGAGGGTGGGGCAGTCTAGCTTGGTCGGTTTCATGAGAGGCGAGGGCCTTTGTGATTTGACGGCTCATTACTGCTGGAAGGCGGGGCCTTGTGATTTGACTGCTCGTATAAATGCGCCGACGACCTGGTCGAGGAGGAGCAAAGAACCGTGCGGTATACTCAAGTTTTCCACTGGAGTAGTATTGTGACGGAGGAGCACGAAACACGGCAGCCCAGTGCCATATGGCGATAAAAATGATCTAATTTGCTAGTCATCTCATTGTTAGCATTGTTCTATTCATTCCCTCAAAAAAAACATTGTTCTATTCATGCCTCGCAGAGAACGTGACACGTGCGGCGAAACACCCGAAGAAAAAGATGAAACACATGAGCAAAAGAAGAAGGAAGATTATCACCCCAAATGATCTAATTCACCGCGGAGTCGTAACTGCTTCTTCATCGCCTCCACAACCTCCATCTCCTTGCGCGTCTCCTCCGCCATCTTCATCATTGTGTCCATGACGCGGCATTTCTCGATGCGAGCCTTCATCATCTGTTCCACGGCCATATTACGTACCTTCACAGCAGTCGGGTGCTCGATGCGGAGCTTCGCCAACTCTTCCTTATGTTCCATGGTGAGGGCCTGCAGCATCTTCATCAAGGAACAACTATTCTCATGCAGCTTCTTCCAGCCGGCGTTCTTCTCCTTCAACAGGTCGATCTCGTGGCAGAGCTTCGCATTGTCCTCCCGAAGTCGCAGGATTTCGCAGGTCGCCTTCTTCTCCAAGGCAATGCTCTTCTTCAGCAGCATCACCAAGCCGGCGGTCAACTCCCCCTGCTGATTGAGCTCAGCGGGCATGTCGTCGGGGCTCTCCTTCAGCAACTCCATCAAGCCTTAGATGAACTCCTTCTGCTTATTGAGCTGATCGGGCATGCCGTCGAGGGATAACGACTCCAGCTCCGCCGGCTCGGCATGTTCGCCTCCGCGGCTAGGGCACTCCTGGGAGCCATCGCCTGCCCGTGAGAGATCTTTCGAGGTCTCTGCGTGGCGGCGAGCCCTCTCTTTTTTTCTGCAGCCTTGGTTGCCGCTCCCTTGTTACGAGTAGTTCTCGACCTAGAGCTCTGCTCACCGGCCATGGCAACGACGGACGAAGAAGAAGCACTTATGAGGAGGAAAGGTAGAGTGATTTTTGGTTAGGTAGTTCCCCTTTTTATAACCTAAGTACTAGCACTAGTACTAATACCTGCATAGTGGGAACATGTTCAGGTTTGGTACGTACTACTAGTAGGTGTTAGCAGGCTTTCGAATGTGATGGGAACAAGGTAAAGATTAATTGATGGTTTTGGTTTCGAGGCCCGAAACGGCTCCCGGTGAGTTTAGCGGAACATAAATTTCAAGTACTACACTTCTCAAATGCGTAAATATTATGTTACTGTCAAAAATTGGCACAAAATACGAAGGAGACCAATGGAAGTACTACTAGCAACCCATGATTTAACTACTCGCATGCGCGCTGTATTAATTGACCATCAATGACGTGAACGACTTTACACGCGTCAAATTATCACATGGGGTGGATCTTAGTACAAAATTGTGTCCGCCCGTGTACCCGTGTGTGCGTGCGAGGAATGAGTGCGTGCATGGCGTGCGTGCACATCTTCGCTTCGTGCATGTACCGCCAGTATGGCTCAGGGAGGACGAGTACATTCTTGTGGAACTAGCAGCACGTCACTGTGATCAATCCACGCAAGGAGGTCGCGACAATGCCTACACATGTGCCACGTGGCTTCATGAACTGTAAGAGAGACACTGTGTAGCGTGCCATTGGTATTCTAATTTACGTGTTTTGCACAAACTCGAAGTACTAGTAAGGTACACGTGCATTGCACGCATCAGATTTTGCAACCAAATTATGAATAAATACCACACTATAGCATGTAAGCTCTGAGTCATATATGCCTGATGTAGCCCTTCGTTTAATTCTTATAGTTCATCTCATTCAAAATCAATTAGTTTTTATAAAAAAAGCTAAGAACGCGGGAATAGGAAAAACATGGGATTATAGTGGAATGTCGTCTTGAATCCTACAAGATTGTACGAGTGTTTGATTGTGCATAGAAAAAACGCAGAATTCTTTCAAAGAGGTTTGAGTGGATGGGATGTTTCCTATGAAATCTAGTGCAAATGAATCATATGGAAAATTTCCTATGGTTTACAATCCTACGAATCAAACAACCAAGATAGGAAAAATTCCTAATGATTAGAATCCTCCAAAATTCCTTTGAGAATCCTTTGAATCAAAGAAGCCCTTAATCTATTTTATGATTCATGGAATTGTGCGTTGTGAAGCATAAAGTAAAAACAAATAACGGCAATTCAACTAGAAAAAAAGTTTGGGCAGTTATGATACGGAAGATTCTAGAACAAAATAGAACCACTGTTGTTTTGAGGTTTGTGCATTATGCTTAAGTTCAACCATGGAGTCTGCTAGATTGTACATGTGGCAAAATCCGGTGGGGGCTAGAAGATGGTGCAAGGGGCCGAGTGGAGGGAGACTATGAAGGAATGCACAAGTGCGAGATCGATATTTAGAGAGGGAGGGGCGAACACGTGCGCTGATGCGCGAAGTGGCGGATCCATGAAAAATAAATGAGCTAGGGGGCCAAGCATTGCTAATCCTTTACGAGGAGGGTCAATTCATGAACTTAAACCATTTTTAGCAGCAATTGTCTAATGATCACATTCATATTAGCCTTGATATATAGTGATGTTAGGGGGGAGGGGGCAGGGCCCTTACTGTCCCCTGTCTTCGCCATTGTGCACACGTCTGAGAGATGAAGCGGAAGGCATGGATGATGAGAGGGGGATGTTGGATACATAATTAATGTGGGTGTATTAGCTATATATGTTAATCCTATATAGAGAGGTATAGATTGATCGATGTGGACGTGGGAAAGAGGGTGAGACCTCACTGGATATATCGATTGATCGATTTGTGTGGAAAACTATGAAAGACCTAGATATATACACACATACATAGAGGAACATCAGTCGTTGCGCATGCACGCGTGAGAGATAAAGAATGCCCGATATGATGGAGAGGGGGATGTGTGTTGGTGTGTGCCTTCATGGGAGACCGACCTGAAGAAAAAGATTGCATGCATGCGATGGATAATGCCGACTGGTAGTGTGTGTGCACGCATGCACGAGAGAAATTTAGTGGTACAATTATCAAGAGAAGACTACTGTGTGGGTGTAAAAGAATAGCTGAATAGGTGAGGTCACAATCAATGTAAAGTTGAATTCAAATATTTGAATAAGAGATCCTGATGTTTGAAACCCATGCATGCATGAATATAACGGAGATCTGCGCGGTGTGGTTTGGAAACGAGCATGTTGTAATGTATACACATTGAACAAGGTCAGACTGATTTGAATTTGAGATACCGATGGCAGACATCATTTGGCCACGTCGCATCCGTGCATGGACACACTATTCTAATTGGAGATGATGGGCGGCTTTTGCATCACATATCTATATCTATACCCCTATATATATTATATTTTATATTTTTTTATATTGTGTGCGGGTAACTTTAACTTTGAAAGATGGTCGTTGGATGAGGTGAATCCGATGGTCCAAAGATGGCAAATTTGAGCACTACTGGCCATTGGATATCATCTAGATTCCACCAGATTTCGCCACATGTATAATCTAGAAGACTCCATGGTTGAACTTAAGCATAATGCACAAACATCAAAACACAAGCACTTCTTATTTGTTCTAGAATCTTCCGTATCAGAATTGCCCAAATGTTTTTCTACATGATTTGCCATTATTTGTTTTACTTTATGTCTTACGACGCACAATTCCATGAATCTTAAAATAGATTAGCTTTCTTATTATAAAAACTAGATGATTTTGAATGAAATGAACTATAAGAATTAAACGAACATCTACATCATGCATATATGACTCAAAGCTTTCATGCTATAATGTGATATTTATTCATAATTTGGTTGCCAAATCTAATGCGTGCAATGCACGTGTACCTTACTCTAGTCTAAATGGTGTTTGTGTGTGTGTTGTGCGTGTTGAGGTGCAAATTGTCTTTTTTTTGGGTACACGTTAAGCTTGTTCTTCCGAAATTTCAAGCCGCGCCTTGTTATGCCGAAAATTCAAGCTAGCGCCTCTGTCTATCGTGCTACGAAACTCCCGCCTCTTCAACCCGCACCTTGTTAGCCCGAAATATTTAAGATATATCTTTGTCTCGTTGTGCTCTGACAACTCCCTCCATCTCAACCCGCGCCTTGCTATTCCGAAATTACAACGCGCGCAAAAACTCCCACCCCCTGTGAAATCCCAACACGCAAAATGCCCGTGGTACCTGTCGGTGTCAAAACCGGCGGATCTCGGGTAGGGGATCCCGAACTGTGCGTCTAGGCGGATGGTAACAGGAGGCAGGGGACACAATGTTTTACCCAGGTTCGGGCCCTCTTGATGGAGGTAAAACCCTACGTCCTGCTTGATTAATATTGATGATATGGGTAGTACAAGAGTAGATCTACCATGAGATCAAGGAGGCTAAACCCTAGAAGCTAGCTTATGGTATGATTGTTGTTCGTCCTATGGACTAAAACCCTCCGGTTTATATAGACACCGGAGAGGGCTAGGGTTACACAGAGTCGGTTACATTGGTAGGAGATCTACATATCCGTATCGCCAAGCTTGCCTTCCATGCCAAGGAAAGTCCCTTTCGGACACGGGACGAAGTCTTCAATCTTGTATCTTCATAGTCCAGGAGTCCGGCCGAAGGTATAGTCCGGCTATCCGGACACCCCCTAATCCAGGACTCCCTCAGTAGCCCCTGAACCAGGCTTGAATGACGATGAGTCCAGCGCGCAGATTGTCTTCGGCATTGCAAGGCGGGTTCCTCCTCCAAGTACTTCATAGAAGATTTTGAACACAAAGGTAGTGTCCGGCTCTGCAAAATAAGTTTCCACATATTGCCATAAAGAGAATAATATTTACACAAATCTAATCTACTGGCGTATTCCGTAGCGTGACATCACACCACGGCCAAGTCTTTATTCGAATCATTTTACTGTCCCACCTCAGCGCGTTTAGCGAGGCGGTTTCCTTGTCATGTCTTGTCAAAGCAGAGATCGTGTCCCCTTATTCCGGGATTCTCACCAATACGGGCATGGGTAAACCAACCGCGCCATTGATTACGGCGCTTGGGAGATAAGCGAGTTTTACCAGGCTGGTGGGGACGCATAGTCGCGTCCACCCATATAAGGGGATAAGGATCCACCTGTTCATCCACGCCTTCTTCCTCCTTTGCCTATCCATTTCCGCGCACTCAAGCTCCAGCGCCCAAGTCCGCACACCCCACCTCAACCTTCTCCAGCCATGTCTGGAGCGGGAGGCAAGTGGATGGTCTCCTCCGTTACGGAGGGACACATCAAAAAACTAAGGAAGGCCGGATACTTGTCTAACGACATTGTGCACCGGCTTCCCGAAGAGGGGCAGCTCATCCCCACCCCTAGGCCCCATGAGAGGGTGGTGTTCCTTCCCCATTTCCTCTGAAGACTGGGTTTCCCTCTCCACCCATTTGTCCGGGGACTCATGTTCTACTATGGCCTGGATTTCCATGATCTGGCCCCGAACTTTGTCCTCAACATCTCGGCGTTTATCCTCGTGTGCGAGGTTTTCTTCTGCATCCGCCCCCATTTCGGCCTGTGGCTCAAGAATTTCAATGTCAAGCCGAAGGTGGTGCACGGCACCCAGGCGGAGTGCGGAGGCGCCATGGTGGGCAAGATGCCCAACGTCCTATGGCTCGAGGGCTCCTTCGTGGAGACCCTAAAGGGGTGGCAATCGGGGTGGTTTTACATCACCGAGCCACGCGACCCTGAATGGGTTGCAGCCCCCGAGTTCCTATCCGGACCCCCTACGCGGCTCGCCTCCTGGAAAGAGACGGGCCTGTCGTGGGGTAAAAAAGGAGAGCTGACCGGACTCCAAACATGTGTCCAAACCCTAGTGGACAAGAAGCTCGAACTTGTCAATGTAGACCAGGTTATGCTCATCTGCCGGATCCTCCCGTGTCAACAACGGGCTTTCAACCTGTGGGAGTTCGACCCGGCGCGGCACCGAACTCTGAGCAGGCTCTTCGACACGATGTACGAAGATGCCTGGAAGGTTCTTTTCAAGGGCGCCAAGGCCCCCGCATCCGCTACCGAGGATTGCGGATTCAGCACGCAGCGTCACGCTCGTGTGGTAAGCTGTTTTTACCTTTTATAGGGTATTAGTTTTTCATAGTTTGAATCCATATGGGATCTAAGCTCCCTTACCTTTGACAGGATTGGCAGGAGACGTCCGGACAGATCAACTGTCCGGCTCATTTGCCCGAAGGCCCAGCGGACGCTCGCTTGGCGAAGCTGCTGGTTCCGGCACCCTATGTGGTGCCGGAGAAGAAGGCCACGGGGACTTGAAAGAGTGCCCGGCGCCAGGAGGTGTCGGATTCATCATCCGGCGACTCCAAGGCGCACTCCTCCCATGAAGACGAGGAGGAGGAAGAAGAGACCTCTCCCCCTCCAGCGGGGGGAGGGAAGAAAAGGAAGGCCGCCCCAACTGGGGAGGCCGAAGGGTCCAAGAAGGGGAAGACCCCTCCTCCGGACTTCTCCACCAACGCCGACGATGGCAAAGAGGAGTGGACGCACAGGGCCAAGCCCCTGGCGAGATTGTAAGTATCCGGATACCAAAGTGATTCATAGTATTCCCCCATTGCACAGCTTTTCCTTACGTCGAACATGTTTATGCAATCCACCCAAAGACCAGCTCGACGTGTCGTCGAGCAGTTCCCTGGATTCGTCGGATGTGAATTCGCTTCCGACGGCTACCTCCCCCCATCCTACGGACGACATCGCGGTGGTGTCCCAACAGGTTCCAAGCCAGGAGGAGGTGGTCCTGGAGGCGCCGCAAGGTGACCTCCCAGACTCCAGGCGTAAAGGGGATAGAACCCCCAAGGGCTCCAAGTCCGGCCTTGAGCCGGACACCGCGCCGGAACCTTCAACGGTTCCGGACTCCAGTAGGCAGCCTCCTTCCAAGAGGAGCAAGCCTACCAAGTCGGCGACCTCCGTCCAACCGGAGCCACCGGACAATTTGCTGGAGGTGCTTAACGGCGCCTCCATCGACGAGGAGCACCACACTATTATGAGTGCGGTGATCCAGAAGGTTCAGTCCGCCAAGAGCGGACTGACTGAAGCCTATGCGAGCCTTCTAACAGGCTTTGAGGTAAGTAAAGAATATGTAAAAATATTACTGCATAGACAGTAGCCCCTGATGCTCTGTTCGGCGTTCGGAAAGAAAAGCCGAAGAGAGGATCTAATAACATTCGCAGGAGTCTAACATAATCAAGTCAATATGCGTATGAAGGCTTCGCTGCTGGCCTCCACCGCACTAACTGCGGAGGTGGATACGCTGAAGCAAAACCTCGCGCGGTCCGGGAACGAGCTCGGCCATGCCAAGAGGAAACTCGAGGAGAAGGAAGGTAAGTAATACCTTGTGCAAGTATATAGAGAAGATGTGGTTGCAAAAAATGACAGGATCAACGTGCTATTATAGGGGCCACGACCGAGGTGGCAACCGTTAGGAAAGCGTTGTCCGAGGCCGAAAACAGAGCGGCCGCGGAGCGCACAGAGAGAGGGAAGCAGGAGGCGCGGGTGGAGGAGGTGCAGAAAGAGCTCCAGGCTCTCATGAAAAAACACGAGAGTCTGGAGCTTGACTCAAAGACGCAAGCGTCCGAGCTTGCGGCAGCCCTCGAAAGCGCGAAGTCTGCCAAGGCCGAAGCCCAGAAAGCCCTCCAAGAAATTGAAGCGGTGAAGAAGATAGCAGCAGGTAAGGCATTCATTATGCAAAGCAAGCACGTGAAAGTGAATTACTTGTTACTTACCCGAGTCCGGAGCTCTCCAGGAGCATTCGCAGATTTGCCCTGTAGTGCGTCTGATGCCGCCGCCTACTACCGATCCGAGGAGGGGAGCTCGACGGAGAAGGTGTTCCGGTCTCAGTATGCTGAGGCCGGACACCTGGTGCCTTTGAGTGACCAGCTGAAGCAAATGGTCGAGCTCCACAAGGTGGCCGAACAGGCCATAAAGGGCCTCGTAGTTCGGCTTTGGCCTGGAGAGGCTCTGCCTGGGAGCTACTTCGGGCTGGTGAGGCGGCTGGTGGATGCATGTCCACGGCTTGAAGTAATCAAGCGCTCCGTCTGCATCGAAGGTGCCCGTAGGGCACTTGCCCGTGCTAAAGTGCACTGGGGCAAGATGGATGCGGAGAAGCTGGTGAAGGACGGGCCGCCGCCGGGCAAGGAGCATCGCGTCCCAGAAGCGTATTATGAGGGTGTCCTGAAGGGTGCCCGCCTTATAGCGGATGAATGCTCCAAAGATGTAATTTTTGAGTAAACTCGCATTTGTGATCCTGTACGCTGAAAACTTGTTCATATGCGCTAAGCAACGCTTTGGAATTTAAAATATTACCTTCTATGCGGCCGTTTATCAAATTTGAGAGATGGCGAGTCGTCGGCTTCTGCCCCCATGCCACGAGTGCTGGGGTGTTCGGGATAAACATGAGCGCTCTTTTTCCCATTCTTGGGTCCTTCAAGGGAGGCGCTCAACACAACGAACAAGGCAATCGGACTATAATGCTTGAACACTCTCACTTAGCCATAGAATTCTATAATTTTAAATTTCGGCGAAGCCCCTAGTGTTCGGGAGACCGAGTTCGGGGCGCTATCCACGCCTAGGCCGGACAAAGCCGACTCCTCGCTCTAAGCGGCATAAGTCTTTAGGGACTCGAAAACCTCTCGAACAGCGACCAGCTCTCGCCTGATCATGACGGTCAGTTTTAGCTTTCTCTACTGAGGTGCGTAGCCCAGCTCAACTAGGGCACAATCGCAGTAGTTCTCCTAGTGCTACCTTATCCGATATAACGGAACGTAAGGTACCAAAACATAGGAGCCGGGCAAACCCAACTATTGACCCAAGACATGATTCAGAGCCGATGCATATAATGCTATAAGTTCAGGGTGCCGCACTTGTGAAAGTGTTCGGACTTCTCACACCGTATTGTGGGGTACTTAAGCCCCTGGCATATTGGCCGTACCAAAGTGTATGGGTGCAACATGTCATTAATGAACATATATTCGTAAAAAAGAGTAATGCAATAATAGACGGAAGCTATGCATTGTTTATTTAAAAAAGTTGTGATCAAAGTAGAACGATACAAATAGTGCAATAAGCAAAAGATGGGACTATTTAACATATCCTTTCCAGGGGCGAGCTATGGAATGTTATGTGAAACAGGTATACTGCTCGTTATAGAGACCACCTTAGAGTTCCATAGTGCGGTGTAGCTTTCTGCTTCCCTGGTTGTATCGTTTGTGCGGCAATTGTACTGCCGGACAAGCCTTCCGAAGAATGGAGTCCTGAAAATAAGAGAAAATTAAGAAATCGGCAGCCCCTAGTGCGGTTTAAGCCGCGTTTCGGGCGTGCCGTGATGGTGCCCCTCCCCCTGTGCCCATGGTATTTCCAGAGCGTAGTTATGTACGCGCAACACTAGTTTCGCAAGTTCGCGAGGGCTGGGGTTGGGGCCGCTTTGCTACGCTTGCTCAGAACGTGCAAGGCGGTCTTGTTGTAGGTTACTCCGGGCGCGCTTGACGATGTCCAGACTTTTAATGGCCGGACTGGAGAATTGCCTTGAGAGGCTGCTTTGTACATCCGCTGCGATAGCCACCATATGCTCCTCCGTTCGGAGAGAGCGTTCGGTGTTTCCATTGACCGTGATGACTCCTCGAGGGCCTGGCATCTTGAGCTTGAGGTATGCATAGTGCGGCACCGCATTGAACTTGGCAAATGCGGTTCGCCCGAGCAGTGCGTGATAGCCACGGCGGAACGGGACTATGTCGAAGATTAACTCCTCGCTTCGGAAATTATCCAGAGATCCGAAGACCACTTCAAGTGTAACTGAGCCTGTACAGTTGGCCTCTACACCTGGTATGACGCCTTTAAAGGTCGTTTAGTGGGTTTGATCCTCGAGGGATCGACGCCCATTTTCCACACTGTATCCTGGTAAAGCAGGTTCAAGCTGCTGCCGCCGTCCATAAGGACTCTAGTGAGGTGAAATCCGTCAGTAATTGGGTCTAGAACCAATGCGGCGAATCCGCCATGACGGATTCTAGTGGGGTGGTCCCTTCGATCAAAAGTGATCGGGCAGGAAGACCATGGGTTGAACTTTGGGACGACTGGCTCCATCGCGTATACGTCCCTTAGCGCACGCTTCCACTCCCTCTTGGGGACGTGGGTTGCGTATATCATGTTCACCGTCCGCACTTGTGGGGGAAAACCTTTCTGTCCACTGTTGTTCGGCGGGCGGGGCTCCTCCTCGTCATCGCTATGCAGCCTCTTGTCTCTGCTTTCGGCATTTAACTTGCCTGCCTGCTTGAACACCCAACAATCCCTGTTGGTGTGATTGGCTAGTTTTTCAGGGGTGCCATGTATCTGGCATGAGCGGTCAAGTATTCGGTCCAAACTGGACGGGCCCGGAGTATTTCTTTTGAATGGCTTTTTCCACTGACCGGGTTTAGAGCCTCTGAATCCGGCATTAACTATCGTATCCTCAGCATTGTCGTCGTTAATGCGGCGCTTTTGCTTGTTGTGACGCGACCTGCCACTGCTGTCCTTGGTATCCGAATTACCAGGGCTCTTGGTCATGTTATTGCTGCGAGCTAGACAGCTGTCTTCTCCCGTGCAAAAGTGGGTCATAAGTGTCGTGAGGGCTGCCATAGATTTCGGCTTTTCCTGTCCTAGGTGTCGTGCAAGCCACTCATCGCGGATGTTATGCTTGAAGGCTGCTAGGGCCTCTACGTCCGGACAGTCGATGATTTGATTTTCTTGGTTAGGAACCGTGTCCAGAATTGTCTGGCCGATTCCTCTAGCTGCTGAATTATGTGGCTAAGGTCATCGGCGTCTGGTGGTCGCACATAAGTGCCCTGGAAATTGTCGAGGAATGTGGTTTCCAGGTCCTCCCAACAACCAATTGATTCTGCTGGCAAGCTGTTAAGCCAATGTCGAGCTGGTCCTTTAAGCTTGAGTGGGAGGTATTTGATGGCGTGTAGGTCATCACCGCGGGCCATGTGGATATGAAGGAGATAGTCCTCGATCCATACCGCGGGATCTGTTGTGCCATCGTATGATTTGATGTTCACAGGTTTGAAACCCTCGGGGATTTGATGATCCATTACTTCATCTGTGAAGCATAGTGGGTGTGCGGCGCCTCTGTATTGGGCTATATCACGACGCAGCTCAAACGATCTTTGTCTACTGTGTTCGGCCCGACCGGATTTACTGTATCCGGAGTGACGATTACCATCTCGTGTCGTGGGGCGCCCACTCGATCTGTAGATCGATCTTGTTTGCCTTGTCTTGTCCTCCAATATATCTCGCAGGCTGGCGCATTTTCCCGTGCCTTGGTATTTTTTGAGCGGTGCCGGGGTGCGGCTTGAGTGGAGGGCCAAGAGGCCTCTCTGTCGCGGCCACGGGGTGGCCGGTCGGCCGCATCATGCACTAGTGATGTAGGTTTAGGTGCTTCCTCCTCTAATCGGGGTAGCAACCTGCGCTTTGGGTAGCTCTTGGAGGGGCGTTCGAGTTCATACTCTTCGGCCGCAAGGACTTCAGTCCATCTGTCGGCTAGCAAATCTTGATCAGCTCTAAGCTGTTGCTGTTTTTTCTTGAGGCTGCTCGCCGTGGCCATAAGCCTACGTTTGAAACGCTCTTGTTTGACGGCATCCTCCGGCACGACAAATTCGTCGTCGCCGAGGCTTGCCTCGTCTTCGGAGGGAGGCATATAATTATCGTCCTCGACCTCTCTGTCTGCCGCTCTCTCGTGAGGGTTGGCTTCTCCATCCTCCTGTGCTGAATCTTGCTGGAGGTGGTTGTCTTCGGCACTATCCGGGGTGTTATTATCTCCCGTGCCGGAATCACCGTTTTTGCTTTGGCGGGATTTAGAGCGGCGCCGCTGACGCCGGCGCTTAGGCTGCTTCTTGGAGGGGTCATCCTCCGCTGTTCCATCGCCATTGCCTTCTTTTGGGGGTCCACCATGTATATATCATACGACGAGGTGGCTTTCCAGTGCCCTATAGGCGCTGGCTCTTGATCGTCTCCTGCATCGGCGTCCATACCATCGATGTCTTCGGAGTCGAAGTCGAGCATGTCGGTTAAATTGTCGACAGTGGCTACGAAGTGGGCGGTGGGTGGGCTTTGAATTTCTTCATCATCCGCATCCCAACCTTGCTGACCATAGTCCGGCCAGGGCTCTCCTGATAAAGAGAGAGACTTTAGTGAATTCAGAATATCGCCGAAGGGCGAGTGCTGAAAGATGTCCGCGGCGGTGAACTCCATGATCGGCGCCCAATCGGGTTCGATCGGTAGGGGCGCGGAGGGCTCGGAGTTTGGAGAGGAGTCCGGCTCCTTGGAGTCATGGGCTTTGCAGAGAATTGGGCTGGTGTTCGGCTCGATCGCCGTAGAGATTGCAGCCCCCAAGGCGGTGTCCAACCACCCATCCTCGATTGGCGCAATTGGCTCCGAATTAAGGGTCGGAGGTGATGCAGGTGCGGCCTCCAGGGCACTATTCGGCGGCAGAGCTAGATCATGCCCATCGTGATAGTGTGGCGCGCTCGGCTACGGCTCGAACCCGTCGAAGATCAAGTCTCTGCGGAGGTCGGTCGTGTAGTTCAAACTTCCAAATCTGACCTGATGGCCAGGGGCGTAGCTTTCGATCTGCTCCAGATGGCCAAGCGAATTGGCCCGCAGTGCAAAGCCACCAAATACGAAGATCTGTCCGGGGAGAAAAGTCTCACCCTGGATCGCATCGTCGTTGATGATCGGAGGAGCCATCGGGCCTAAAAGTGACGACACAGAGGAACTCTCAATGAAAGCACCAATGTCGGTGTCAAAACCGGCGGATCTCAGGTAGGGGGTCCCGAACTGTGCGTCTAGGCGGATGGTAACAGGAGGCAGGGGACACAATGTTTTACCCAGGTTTGGGCCCTCTTGATGGAGGTAAAACCCTACGTCCTGCTTGATTAATATTGATGATATGGGTAGTACAAGAGTAGATCTACCACGAGATCAAGGAGGCTAAACCCTAGAAGCTAGCCTATGGTATGATTGTTGTTCGTCCTACGGACTAAAACCCTCCGGTTTATATAGACACCGGAGAGGGCTAGGGTTACACAGAGTCGGTTACAATGGTAGGAGATCTACATATCTGTATCGCCAAGCTTGCCTTCCACGCCAAGGAAAGTCCCTTCCGGACATGGGACGAAGTCTTCAATCTTGTATCTTCATAGTCCAGGAGTCCGGCCAAAGGTATAGTCCGGCTATCCGGACACCCCCTAATCCAGGACTCCCTCAGTACCCCTGAACCGAAAGAACCGCCTCAAATCGGTGGGGGTACTTTCGTAACTTACCCCACATTTCGGACAAGCGCGTCTCTAAGCCATGGTTGCCCACTGCCATCCCATCCGCCCACCCATTCGTACACCGAGGCCGCGAAAACCCGCGACGAAACCCCTCACCCTACTCTGTACGCCACCCAGCCGGAGCCTCTTCCCCGACGACGTCGTCCACAGCAACACCTCGACGTCCCTCATCCACCGTACCGGATGAGGATCCGTCGTTGATCTCATCGTCCCGCCGGTTCAGCCACCCCGTCCTCCACCTCCAAGGAGCTGCCCCGATGTTCCCCTCATCTTTCGCGCCACCTCCATTCCCACACCGCCGTCTTCACCTGCACCACCGGAAGAGCATCATCATCACCGTTTCCTCGGATGAAGCTGTGGCCTAATCGGTGCCACCAAAGAGGTTGTACACTAATCGCCGCATTTTCTTCTTGATTCGATCTCATGGTGCTGCCGGCGCTCGGTCCCGAGCCGACACGGCGCGGCTCCATCCACGGCGGCGTCGCCGGCCACTTCCTCCACGGCATCGCTCCCTCGGCGGCGACGTCCACATCAGTAGGACCTGTTGCTGCTTTAGCTCTCGCTCGCGCTGCTGCTCTGCTCTTGCTCTCGGTCCCCTGCCTGTTCTGCTCTTGCTATTGCTCTTGCTCGCGCTGCTGCACTCGCTCTTGCTCTTGCTTGCGATGCTGCTCCGATTTAGCTACACTTCAGTCGACTGAATCGACTTTTGGGTCAGTCGATTTTCAGGGGGTGGCAGGGCTCGCCGGGGTGAAGGAAGAACCAGCCGCAGCGGGGAGGGGGCTCGCCGGAGAGGTACCCCACTATCTATCTTAGGGTTCAGGATGGGGGCGGTGGTCGCCGGCGGTGGTGGGGCGTTGGCTGGGCGGTGGCGTGGGGATCACCGGAGAAAAAGCTCGGCACGGGGGGGAGGGGCCTAGAGGGATGGCCGGGGCGGCGGCAGACCGGCGGTGGGGAGTGTTTTCGGGGCGGGCAGGGCGGCGCACCACCGGCCGCGTGTGGCGGGGGGCTGCTGTTTGGCCGGCTCAGGGGGGTGGAGGTTGAAGATGAACCGCAGGCCCTTGATTTCGTATCCAACGGCTGCAAAATCGATTGACCAGAGATGAAAAAGTCAGTTGACCGACGTGTAGCCTCACCTTGCTAGTGCGTTCAGTTTTGACAGCAAAATTCAATTTCGGCAGCAAAATTCAGTTTCGACAGTTAAGTTTAGTTTCGACAGTTAAGTTCAATTTCGACAGTTGAATTCAGTTTCGATAGTTAAGTTCAGAGATGAGTGGCTGATGTATTTTACATCTAGCACTTTGTGGTTATGTATTTTACGTCATGTATTGGAGATGCTATTAGAATTCCACTCAGGTTAACGTTGTTCGTTGTCTCTCTTGTCCTACTTCAGCCTCGGCGTCGTACAACTCACCGAAGCTGCTCCAACGACGAAACCCTCCATCACAGTGGAGCAGTACCTCGGGCTCCATCTCCAGACGCCTAAGATCTTCTTCCCCTCCTCCGACAGCCAAGTCAGCCGGAGCATCCTCACCGGCCAACCCAATCACGCTGAGATCGACATGGCTTCGCCAAAGAGGCTGTACACTTGTTGCATCTCTTTTTTACTCTACATGTTGTATATATTGTCCACTGAGCACTCGTAGTAACGGGAAATACGATTATTTTATCCTACTATATGACAAGCAGTGAGGTACCAGGCAACTTAGCTATCCGCGATGGACTCTCTTGAACGCCATCATTATTTATCTCTGCGTGTTTCAGCTGTGCATTTGTCGATGGGCCTGGGAGTTGAGCTAGTATGGCAGTGGCCTGGGTCCAAAGTAATAGAAGTAGCACAAAAACATTTTTTAGTGTAGGATTTTCCTTGCTCAAGCCTGCCTACTAGAATCGCCAGTGCTTGAAAGGAAAAGTGAATGAAAAACATCGGAATTGGAAAGTTTCCTATGGTACTACTTTTCATGAATTTGGTGCAAAGGAATGGAGCAAAGGAAAAGTGTAGGATTTGTTCCTTTAGTGTCTCCTTGAAAGAAAAACCATAGGAATTATAATTTCCACTTCTCCTCCTTTTCATATTCCTATTCATCAAGCACAACACTAAGAGATAGTAGCATAATAGCATTATAACCGTACATTTTCTTGTGGTTTGACTTAAATTCACCATGCTTTTTTGCATCCTGTGATCTTCCAATTGTTGTGAATCAAACACCCAGATTGGCAGAAATCCTGTGTTTTTAAATTCTCTGTTTTGCACGTGCATTCCTATCCTATTCCTGTCTATTTCCTATCCCTGCATTGTTAGAATCCTCAAATTCAAACAAGCCCTTACTCAATTACTTCTGTTACAGATATGTGTCAAAGAAAACCTTGTGTGGTTTGTCCTGCTCCTGCGGCGTTGTGTTCCACCCCAGCTCAGCTGCTCCAACGACGGAAGGGTTCACCACAGCAGGGATCCACTCTCCAGACTGTCTTTCGCCGCCTCAGATCTTCTTCCCCGCCGCCGGCAGCCACGGCAACTGCATTACCATCATCAACTAAGGAGATGACCTTGAGGACTACACGGGTCCGCAAGAGAGGTCGCACTCTTCCGTGTCTGCTTACGTTATGCATCGCTTAATATGATGACATGCTACATTATCGTCGTGTTCACCTATTAGACTCCGAGTCAGGTCCAAACTAATGCTGAAACTTGAGTTTTTAAATGGTTGCGGGGTACATATTGGGGCAGCAATCAGTACTATCTATCTACTATCTGGTTAATCTCCGATGTCTACTATGAGTTTCATGTTGGGTGCAAACAAACATTAAAGGAGCCATTATCTATATTTTTTAACTAAAGCTATTATCTGCCTGCTATCATTGGTTTTGGGTCTATCCACAGTTTGCTACCATCACTCTGGATTTGTGCATGCACTCCTTACATAATCTCACTGTGTTTTATTCCTATGCATGCCAGTTATTGTACACAATGGAACTGGTCATGTAGAGCAAAAGAGGCGAGCCTTGCGTGTCAATAAAATTTCATGCAGACGTCGTTCCATGGTCGGCGCAAAGGCAGCCCCCTCCACCCATTTCGGATCGTAATCAAGAGGAAGATAACTGTTATGAGGGGGATTCGGAAGGAGAAGACCAGTCCTATTTACCCCATGAGGTCTTCGCTCTAACTTGGCATGCTGATGTTGGTAATATCATGCATATGGTGCCTTGCATTGCTTACTGTGTACATTAAAGATGTCATCTGCTTAGTTTAGACATGCTTTGTGTCAATGCCATCTGTTTAGTTTCTTTATCGTATATGTGAATCATGCAATGCCATCTTGTCTAGCCAGGCATCATATATGTGAATTTTGCAATGCCACCCTGGTTAGCTAGTCATCTTATATGTGAATTATATCATGCCATCATTTTTTTATTACGTGTTAAATTTGTCAACAATTTTAGTACATTCAATTACTCTTCCTGTGCATCAGCCATTTGGCACGGTCATGGAAAAATTTGGAGTGGAAACAAGGTCTTCAGAGCAGACAATGCTATCTGACGAAGCGCATGTCTTGCTGGTTACCGATAGCTCCTCAGAGGAGGATTCAGAGACAGATGACCAGTCATATTCCCCCCCCCCTGAGGTGCATGCCCTAACTTGGCAGGGTTATGTTGCTCATATCGTGTGTATGGTATCTTGCATTGCTATGTCATTTGCTTAGTTTAGACATGCTTTGTGTGAATGCCACTTGTTTAGTGTCTAATTACCATATATGTGAATTATGCAATGTCATCTTGTTGCAAGACATTATATATGTGAATTATGCAATGTTATCTTGTTGCAAGGCATTATGTATGTGAATTATGCCATGCCATGTTGTTTAGGCAAGCGTCATATATGTGAATTATATCATGTCGTCCTTTTTTTGTATTTCTCATTGCTTTTGTCAACAATGTTTGTATGTTTAACTGCTCTTCCTGTGCATCAGCCATTTGAATTGGTGATGGAGAAATCTGGAGTGAAAACAAGGTCTTCAGAGAAGACAATGCTACCTGCTGAAGCAGATATCTTGCTGGTTACAGATAGCTCTTCAGAGGAGGATTCAGAGGCAGATGACCAGTCCTATTACCCCCCTGAGGTGTATGCTCAAACTTGGCAGGGTTATATTACTCATATAATGCATATGTTGTATTGCAATGCTTAGTTTTTACATCATATACACAATATTGAATGCCATCTCCTTAGTTGACACATCATATATGCGATTGCCCTCTACTCACTTCCTTAGTATATAAATCATATATTTGAATTATTTCATGCTATGATGTTTACATAGACAGCATGTATCTGAATTATGGCATGCCAACCCATTTTCTAAAGACATAATATAGTTATATCATCTCATCCTATTTACATAGTCATCATATTTAAATTATGTCATTCTATCCGTGAATTATATCATGCCATCATGTTTCCATCGACGGCATGTTTGTGATTTATGGCATGCCAACCACTTTAATAGACACATCGTATAGTTATATCATGTCATCATGTTTACATAGTCATCATATTTTGAAGTATGTCATTCTATCCTGTTTAGTTAGCCATCATACATGTGAAATTGTGTCATGCTATCCTGTTTAATTAGCCATCAAATATGTGAAATTATGTCCTGCTATTCTGTTTGCTTAGACAACATAAATGTGAATTATTTCATGCCCTGTTTTCTTCCCTACTATCCATTGCACCTGTCTATCTTACAATGTCTGTACATTCAATTACTTTTCTTGTTTATCAGCCATTTCAATTGGAGGGAGTGATGGCAGTACCTGTGGGAGTAAAAACATGGTCTTCAGAAAAGATCGTGCTACCTGTCGATGCAGATAGAACCACGGTTGTACTTGCCCAAGAACCAGATCCACCACACATAACCCACACTCATGCAGATTGTACCCCTACCCAGTTGGACAAAGAACCAGCTACACCCCTTCTAACCCCAACCCCAGCAGATAGACACCCAGTTCTCGTTGACACAGCACCGTCTCCACCACAGAGCACCCAAACACGAGCAGTTAGTAAGGCAACTGCAGTGCCCAAATCACGAGGACCACCACTCCGAACCCGAAGTCAACGCTTAAAGCAAAAGAAGAATTGTTCTTAGGTCAGGTTCCGTAGCTATGGTTCATACTACTTTGCTCTTGCATCACTGTATTTACCAATACCAACTAATTTCAAATTTGAAGGATGCAATTAAAACTCCAATGGCGCAACAGGTATGTTTTAAACCTGTTTCTTCAACGTGTTTGGTTGTTTGCTGTTGTAACTTGCTCTATGTTGATTTCAGTTTCAATTGAATAAATAGTTATGTTCTCATGCCATGCACATTACAAGTGTTGTTATTGCTGTGTAGTTTCCCACACTTATATTCTTTCTATGCTGCTTTGTCTTAAATAGATATGATTCGAACTATATCTATCTTGATTTGGCAACATAAACTAGAATGATATAGACCATACAGTGACCATACTACATAGATATATGTTTGTTTCATGCTGCTATCCTGTCCACCTTACTACTGAACTGGTTTACCAAAATGAGTTTCATATACTACATTGTAAACCTGAGATGTGTTTGTTTGTTTCTCTTTTATAACGCGGATAAAATATTGGAGAAGAGTACCCTGTTATGCAATGGTAAAGGAAGTAATGCAGATAAGGTTCAAGATAGTGAGACATCCCTGTTGGTCTCCAAGAAAGCTGATAAAAACTATATTGAAGACACTAAGACAACCCCAAACTCCTGTGTTGATGTAGTGTTCAAGTTACTGGCTACCACTGCTGGTACCAGCTCTTCGAACTCATTGCCTGAATCAGTTCGGCTTCTTGAGTCTCAACTTCAAGTTGAAAGACATCGATCAGATGTTATGCGATAGGAAGCCGAAGGACTGAGCAATTCCCTGCAGGATTCAGATGCATACTTTCTGGTGCAACAGCAAGCGCTGGAGGACTTAAGCGCCAAACAAGAGAAAGTTAATAAGCTTGCTAAGCATCTTGCCAGCATTATGGGTACCCAGGATATTGTTTCTTGAGCTCTTCTGAAGTGCTTTCAGTTCTGGACTTGTTTTGCTGCGGCGTTTATATGCTGCTATGTTCCCTATATGTGCACTGGTGGCAAACTTTGATGCCCAGTGGATGTAATATGTGTAATAGCCGTGATAGCCTAGTGTAAGTTGCCTGCTTATTTATTTCCTTGTTGTCTTGTTTATTTGTTTGCTTGTAGTCAGTGCAGTTCTTTTTCTGCGGTTTGCTAGTGGCTGCAATAACCTATTTTTTAAAACTAGGCCACAATAACCATGGGCTAATATTTACTATAGTGACACTGGGCCTCCTACAGGCCGTAGAAATTGTGGGCAGGCCATAGAAACTGTGGGCCTTCTACGGGCCGTAGAAGCAGTGGGCCTTCTACAGGCCGTAGAAACAATGGGCCTTCTACGGGCCGTATCATCAATGGGCCTTCTACGGGCCGTACCATCTATGGGCCTTATACGGGTCGTATGATCGATTGGCCAAACATGGGCCAAACAGACCGCATTCTGGCTGTAAACGGGCTAGAGTTAGAATCGTTCGTTCATGGGCTGACCATAACGGGCCATCGTTAATAGGTCGTATTTGATGACGCTATGAAAACGGCCCAATGTATTAACGGACCACAAACGGGCCGACTGTAACCACGGGCTGAATTTGGCCCACAAGCAGAAAATGACAGTAACGGGCTGTAAGTAAACGAATGCTGGAAATGAGCCCAAGAATAAATGGGCTCTTAGAAGGCCGAAAGATAACATGGGCTGGAGACGGCCCAACGGAATAACGGGCCGTTAATGGGTATAAAGTGATACACTGTTCATTACAGGCCAGTTTCAGCACGGGCCATTAATGGGTGTAAAGTGATACACTGTTCATTACAGGCCGGTTTCACCACGGGCCGTTAATAGGCAAAGAGTTACATAGGGCCTCATATGGGCTGAAAGACGTCATGGGCCATACATGGGCCAGAAGTGAAAACGGGCTGGAATCATATTGGATGGCCCAGATGACGCTACTGGGCCTAATTCGGATAGGGCGTAACGGGCCTTGGGTTAGCGGGATGTAAATGGGCTATATGCGAACAGGCCGTTAACAGGCTTTCCATGGGCCGGCCCGCCACCTTTTGACAAAGTCAAATGGGCCGGCCTTTTCACGGGAATGGGCCTCTGTTGGGCCGTGCCACGTGTCGACGTATCATAGGCGCTTATCTGACCCACTGACGAGCTGACATGTGTTTCGTCTGGCCAATAAGAATTTACACGTGGAAATTTCCCATTGGTCGGGGCTGTTAACGGGTTATCGGATCCAAAACCCGACCTGATAGCTTAACGGCGTTCCATTACGGTGGATGCCACGTGTCGGTCACCCTTGACGAAAGCACTTCTGTGACGCGCGATTTATCGTCATGGAAGTGGACACTTCCGTGATGATAATTTTGGTAATTCCATGGAACACTTCTACGACAGCACAGGTATGACTATCTTGATTCTGTCATAAATTTGTCATGGATGTACATACAAGACAAAAAAAGCGACCTACTGTGACAAACACGTATCATCACGGAAGTGTATTTTTTTGTAGTGCACTCCGATTGTCGGAGAGGTATCTCTGGGCCCTCTCGGTAATGCACATCACTATAAGCCTTGCAAGCAATGTGACTAATGACTTAGTTACGGGATGATGCATTACGGAACAAGTAAAGAGACTTGCCGGTAACGAGATTGAACTAGGTATGATGATACCGACGCTCAAATTTCGGGCAAGTAACATACCGATGACAAAGGGAACAACGTATGTTGTTGTGCGGTTTGACCGATAAAGATCTTCGTAGAATATGTGGGAGCCAATATGAGCATCTAGGTTCCACTATTGGTTATTGACCGAAGATAAGTCTCGGTCATGTCTACATAGTTCTCGAACCTGTAGGGTCCACACGCTTAACGTTCGATGACGATCGGTATTATGAGTTTATGTGTTTTGATGTATCGAAGGTAGTTCGGGCTCCTGGATGAGATCACGGACATGATGAGGTGTCTCGAAATGGTCGAGAAATGAAGATTGATACATTGGAAGGTTATATTTGGACACCGAAATAGTTCCGAGGTGTATCGGGTATTTTCCAGAGTACCGGGGGGTTACCGGAACCCCTTGGGGGGTTATTGGGCCTAGTGGTGGAAGATAGGAGGCAGGCCAAGGTATGGCACCCCCACCCCCTAGCCCAAACCGAATTGGACTAGGGGGGCTGGTCCCCCTTTCCTTCTCTCCTCCCTCTCCTTCCCCCTTCTCCTTGTTGGAATAGGAAAGGGGGGGCGAATCCTACTTCGAGTAGGATTGCCCCCCCATGGCGCGCCTCCTCCCTTGGCCGGCCTCCTCCTCCCTCCCCCCTTTATATACGTGGGAGGGGGCACCCCAAAAACACACCGAAGTTTCTCTTAGCCGTGTGCGGTGCCCCCTCCACAGAAACACACCTCAGTCATATCGTTGTAGTGCTTAGGCGAAGCCCTGCGCCGTAACTTCATCATCACCGTCACCACACCGTCGTGCTAACGAAACTCTCCCTCGGCCTCAGCTAGATCAAGAGTTTGAGGGACGTCACCGAGCTGAACGTGTGCATATCACGGAGGTGTCGTGCGTTCGGTACTTGATCGGTTGGATCGCGAAGACGTTCAACTACATCAACCGTGTTACTAAATGCTTCCGCTTTCGGTCTATGAGGGTACGTGGACACACTCTCCTCGCTCATTGCTATGCTTCTCCTAGATAGATCTTGCGTGATCGTAGGCAATTTTTTTGAAATACTACGTTCCCCAATAGTATGACCATCGGAGGTTTTATTCATGTAAACAGAACAATTATTCTCTGACTTAAATGAATAACTGTATCGCAATAAACATGATCCAATCATATTCATGCTCAACGCAAACACCAAATAACATTTATTTTGGTCCAACACTAATCTCAAAGGTAAGGGGAGTGTGCGATGGTGATCTATCAACCTTGGAATCACTTCCAACACACATCGTGACCTTGCCCTCAACTAGTATCTGTTCATTTTGCAACTCCTCTTTCGAGTTACAAATCGTTGCAACTTGAACTGGTATCGAATATCGAGGGGCTACTATGAACACCAGTAAAGTACACATCAATAACATGTATGTCAAATATACCTTTGTTCACTTTGCCATCCTTCTTATCTGCCAAGTATTTAGGGCAGTTCCGCTTCCAGTGACCATTTCCTTTGTAGTAGAATCACTCAGTTTCAGGCTTGGGTCAAGCTTTGGGTTTCTTCATGTGAGTGACAACTTGCTTGCCATTTTGAAGTTCCCTTTCTTTCCCTTGCCCTTTTTCTTGAAACTAGTGGTCTTGTTAACCATCAACACTTGATGCTATTTCTTGATTTCTACCTTCGTTGATTTCAGCATCGCGAAGAGCTTGGGAATCGTTTTCATCATCCCTTGCATACTATAGTTCATCACGAAGTTCTAGTAACTTGGTGATAGTGACTAGAGAACTTTGTCAATCACTATCTATCTAGAAGATTAACTCCCACTTGATTCAAGCGATTGTAGTACCCAGACATTCTGAGCACATGCTCACTAGCTGAGCTATTCTCCTCCACCTTGTAGGCAAAGTACTTGTCAGAGGTCTCATACCTCTTAACACGGGCATGAGTCTGAAATATCATTTTCAGCTCTTGGAACATCTCATATGCTCCATGGCGTTCAAAACATTTTTGGAGTCCCGGTTCTAAGCCGTAAAGCATGGTGCACTAATGTAACATCCCAAATTTTCAATTTGGAATGTTATACATTAGGTCATCATGCATATCATATTTTATTTTGCTTTTGGTTTTGATCCTAGAAAATCCTAAGCAACTCAAGGACCCACGGAGAGAGTTGGGGATTTCGTTATTTACGTATTTGAGTTTTCTCACATTATGTAAACAGGATCATTTGATTTTATTTATTTTATCATCAATTATTTCTATTACAAAAATATGAGAGAGGGAATAAAATGACTTTCCCAAAATATAGAAATATTGGAGGATTTAATAAAAAAATCAAATAAGATTTAATTTCGGAGTTTTTCGGTATTTTTTATTTGAATTTAGGAAAAATGCGCGTTTTTCAAAGTTGTAGTTTGGGCCCAGATAAATGTTCACTTTATCGGGCTTGATTTTAGGAACACCGGCAAAATTTATTTCGTGATTTTTGGAGTCCGTTTAGTATTTCTTTTTATTTTTCTTCCGAGCGGATTTAAAAAGCGACGAACCGACTACGGGCCGTATTCGGCCTGGACTCCGCCGGCTAAGGCTATAAAAGCCGCCGCCCCGGGGCCCGAAAGCCCAGCCGCCGCCGCCACCTAAACCCTAACCCTAGCCCCTGTCCCGCCGCCGCCGCGCCGCCGCCCGCCGCCACCGCCGCCAGAGCCGCGCGACTTTCGAGGTTCGCCGCCGCCTCGTTTTCCGTGCAGTTTTTAAAAAAAAATCTGTTCGTCGTTTTTCTTTTTCGTCGGATTTTCCGCGGTTATTTTCTGATCGCGATTTCTGATCCGATTTTCGTTTTAGTATAACTTTTCGCTCGTTTATCGGAATCAGGCGATTCAAGCGCCTGGAGTTTCGTCTCGAAACCCTCTTTCCGAATAATCAACTTAAACAAGTTTTTATGCTACTGTAAAATTTGCCCTAGATCCAGATTACTAGAACGAAGTTGTTTTCTTTCGCCGTTTGATTTCTTTTGCTTCGTTCGATTTGATTCTTTTGCCAACCAGGGTTCTTAAGTTGAACTTTCTGGTTAGATCTTCTATTTGAGTTTTACCTGTGCATTAGATGAGTACTTATTGTATGCTTGTTGTTTGTCTGCGATAGAATACCCGGAGTGCGCCGCCTGTTACGTTGAATCTCTAGGTTTCGCGGATCATCAGCAAGGCAAGTAACACTTTGATCATACCTTTTCTACAACCCAGTTTTATTGCATTAGATCAATCCTCACACATTGCATGATTAGGATCTAATTAAATTGTGGGATGGGAAGTAGATGAGGTAGTACCTATTACCTGTTTATTATCAAACCTTTGGGAGTTACTTCTACGTTTGCTTATTATGCCATGCTATGCTAGTAGACGTGGATTGGGTGAGTGATATCCATGACAGATGTGAGATTTAATTAATGGTTTATCTAAGGTGGCAACCTAACACACATCTGGGTGGATTGAGGCACCTGGGTGTTCCAGGACTTGCCTGTTTTCTTTGGACCGCCACCCAGGCTCAAAGGGATCATGAGATTATTCATACTAGAAACTTCCGTGTGCAGCCACAAGCCATTATGGGCTCTGGCATAGTTGACTAAGTTGTGCGAACTCTTACAGTGGTAGACTAGCAGATGTAGGGGAATGTAGGTGTACGGTCTACCCGATCGTAAGGTGCTAGCGCTTCTGAAAGACTATGTCTCGGTCATCCGTCTTCTCAAACACCATGTAGTGCGAGAAACCAAACGGAGGCGATCGAGTCTTGTGGGGAAAAGTGCGCAAACCTCTGCAGAGTGTAACAAACTAATCATGGTTAGCCGTGTCCCCGGTTATGGACATCTTGAGTATCTAGTACCTGGATTATCATGTGAATCTCAACATGTTACTCTAAATTAATTTTGATGGGTTTTAATGATGTTACTTAATTGGGATTGAGAATGCTGCCAACCATTCTCAATGTTTCACAACCACCATGATAGTAATTAAATTTATTCCTTTGAAGTAGGGAAAAATTGGCTTTACGCAAAAACTGTAACCATAGAGCTTTCCACCAGCCAAATATGCATATAGTATAGCTGTTGCATTCCATTACTCTCTATGTGTTACCTTGCCAGCATATTCCATGTGCTGACCCGTTTTCGGGCTGCAACGTTAATGTTGCAGACTTTCCAGACGATGATTGAGGAGTTTTAGGTCGTGGTTCTATACTCAGTGATGCCGTTGGAGTTGATGGACTCACTTATCTTCCAAGCCTTCCGCTGTTATCGTTATTAGATGGCCTTCAGCCATATTTATTGTAATAGTTCTCTTTTGAGACACTCGATGTAATAAGTGTGTGATTGCTACTCTGCTATAAATCCTTTGAGTACTGTGTGGTGTCAGCATTACTGATCCAGGGATGACACCGGAGCACAGAGATCAGACTGTTTGAGGTCTGGTCGCTACAGAGATGGTATCAGAGCACACGCTGACTGTAGGACATGACCACTAAGCTAAAGACCTAGATCACTCTCTTCTCTTCTGACTTCTCATCTTTTCTACTCTTTAGGATGGCGGATGCAAGGAACAAGTTCACACAACCGGATGAAGATACACCCTTTGGACGCCACTTGAAGGAAGTCACTAGATACCTGAACATAGGAGTACCAAGCTTCACGGGAACCTACAACGCCACTTTACCTGAAAAAGAGCGCTGGATGATTCAAGTTCAAGTTCCAGGAAGGACGTTCATGCCAGTCACCGAGCCCATAGAGTTTTCTTTTGATGCACCAACTTGGAGTCTAGGAAAGAGTATGGCAGCTCACATCGCCATGGGACGCATTGGAGAAGTCTACCGCAAGGATCTCAAGGATACTATCTACCAGATTTGCGGACGCCGAGATGAACACTGGGAGATGATCAGCACCAGGAAGGATAGATCAATTGCAGATTTTATTCAGGAGTTAAACTAGCACATTCGACGCCAGGAGAACCAGATGTGCGCCGACATGATAGATCTGAAGAAGGCTAAGACTAGAATCAAGGAACTGGAGGAAGAACTCAAGGCTACACGCGAAGATTATGAAGAAGAAATTGAAGTATTGGTGGAGAAGAATGACGACCTGATCAAGAAGATTGGAATATTTATGGGAGGCCCGACACCAGTAGATGAAGACGAAGAACCCAAGGAGATTAGCCCGGAAGATTACATCATCATCGACGGCACCGACTCGGAACAAGATAGTAGTGATGATGACTATGTTGATGAAGCAGGAGCGGATATCATGGAGTCTACAACCGTAGAATATTTCTAGTAGACCACCTTCATCAGTAGTAGTAATAGTCCACCATGTAAATGCAGTAGTCCGAGCACTTTTGCGATAGCTAGATCGATTGTATGTCTTGTTTATTTGATTGAAGTGAATTGTGTGCTTTTGCCTCATGTGCATATGGGTAGTGTTTTCTCTTTAGACCCCCTCTATTCTTATATCTCATCTTTTCTAAAACCCTCAGATGCCTCCGAGACGTGACCCCGGATTTGCCTTTCCGCCGGAGCTCACCCAGTTGATCCAGCAGCAGAACACCTTGATGCAGTTGCTAGTTCAGAATCAGAATCAGGGGAACAACAACAACAACCCACCACCACCACCACCTGTTGACCACTTAGCCCGTTTTCTTAGGCTGAATCCACCGGTGTTTTCCAGTAGCACCGAGCCGATAGTAGCAGATGATTGGCTCCGCAAGATATCTAGGGAGTTGACCACAGCAGGATGCACAGATGTGGAGAAGGTTAAGTTTGTCACACATCAGTTAGAAGGACCCGCAGCATCTTGGTGGGAGAATTTCACAGCCACCTTCCCAGTTGACACTGTCACATGGGACCAGTTTCAGCAGGCTTTTCGTACTGCCCATGTTTCAGCAGGAGCAATGGCCATGAAGAAGCGTGAGTTTCGTAACTTGCGCCAAGGAGGACGGACAGTTGGCCAGTATGTGGAGGAGTTTAGTAAGTTAGCACGTTATGCCCCAGATGACGTTGCTACAGATGCAGCTAAGCAGGAGAAATTCCTAGAAGGACTGAATGATGAGTTGAGCATGCAGTTGATGGTAGCCACCTTCAACAACTACCAGGAGTTGGTAGATCGTGCTCTTATGATTGAAGGGAAGCAGCAGCAAATTGAGAACCGCAAGAGGAAGTATGGACAAGGAAAGTATAATTCAGGAGCTCAGCAGAAGCCTCGTTTTACCCCTAGACCAGGAGGACATTTTCAGCATACCCATGGAGTAGGTAGCTCGCATAACCACAATGGCACCAAGAATGGTAATGGGAATGGAGGAAGTAATGGACAGAACCGCAGCACCCCATCAACCCCAGCCAAGAAGGATTTTAGCCACGTCACTTGCTATAAGTGTTCGAAGCCAGGACATTTTGCAAATGAATGTCCTGAAGGCCAAAACGGCAATGGAAGTTCTGGGAAGAAGCCGAACCCTTTCAACAGGGGACAGGTGAACCACGTTAGCGTGGAGGAGGTTGAAGCTCAGCCCGATGCAGTAATAGGTAAGTTTTTGGTTAAGTCATTTACTGCACTCGTTCTTTTTGATACTGGTGCATCGAATTCATACATCTCAAGGGGATTTGTGGATAAGTATAACCTACCAACCCAAGCCCTTAGGTCACCTATGTTAGTAACCTCGCCAGGAGCAGAGTATGTGGCAAGTCTATGGTGTGATCGGTTACCATTAAGGATTGGTAACTATGTTTTTCCCTCATACCTAATAGTATTGGAATCTCAAGGATTGGATGTGATATTAGGCATGGATTGGTTATCAAAGTATGAAGGGAATATTGAGTGTGCCAGTAAAACAATTTTGCTTACCACACCAGAAGGAAGAAGGATCAAGTATGTATCCCGGCACGTGCCAAAGAGGACCCAAGTAAATTGCCTAACAGGAGTTGTGCAGGAGGAAGTACCAGTGGTAAAGGATTTTCCTGATGTATTTCCCGAAGAGTTGCCAGGCATGCCACCAGATAGAGACATTGAGTTTTTGATTGAGCTATTGCCAGGCACTGGGCCAATATCAAAGAGACCATATAGGATGCCAGCAAAAGATTTGGTGGAAATTAAGAAGCAGATTAAGGAGTTACTAGATAAGGGATATATTCGCCCAAGTTCTTCGCCTTGGGGATCACGAGTACTTTTAGTGGAGAAGAAGGATGGATCGTTAAGGATGGTTGTTGATTATCGAGGATTGAACGAAGTAACGATCAAGAACAAGTACCCACTACCAATGATCAATGATCTGTTTGATCGATTTCAAGGAGCTAAAGTGTTTTCCAAGATCGATTTGCAATCAGGATACCACCAGTTGAAGATTCGAGAACAGGATATTCCTAAGACAGCTTTTACCACCAGGTATGGGCTGTATGAGTATACCGTTATGTCATTTGGACTGACTAACGCACCTGCCTATTTTATGAACATGATGAACAAAGTGTTTATGGAGTTTTTGGATAAGTTCGTCGTAGTGTTCATTGATGATATCCTGGTATATTCGAAGAATGAAGAGGAGCATAAGGAGCATTTGCGTTTGGTACTTGGAAAGCTCAGAGAACACCAGTTATATGCCAAATTCAGCAAATGTGAGTTTTGGTTGAAGGAAGTAGGATTCCTCGGACATGTTATATCTAGAGAAGGTATAGCAGTAGATCCCGCTAAAGTTGAAACCGTGACCAAGTGGGAAGCACCAACAACAGTTGGAGAGATCCGGAGTTTTCTTGGACTCGCAGGATACTACCGGAGATTTATTGAGAATTTCTCAAAGATTGCGAAACCTATGACTGAGTTGTTGAAGAAGGATACTAAGTTCAAATGGACCGAGGAGTGTGAGGCAAGTTTCCAGGAGTTGAAGAAACGTTTGGTTACCTCACCAGTGTTGACTTTGCCAGATCAAACCAAGGATTATGAGGTGTATTGCGACGCTTCACGTCGAGGACTTGGAGCAGTGCTTATGCAGGAAGGGAGAGTTGTTTCGTATGCTTCACGACAACTGAAGCCCCACGAATTGAATTACGCTACGCATGATTTGGAGTTAGCAGCCGTAGTGCATGCATTGAAGACATGGAGACATTTCCTCATTGGAAATCATTGTGAGGTGTACACGGATCACAAGAGTTTGAAGTACATTTTCACGCAGAAGGAGTTGAATCTCAGACAAAGGAGATGGTTGGAACTTATCAAGGATTATGATATGAAATTGCATTATCATCCCGGGAAGGCTAATGTAGTAGCTGATGCATTAAGCCGCAAGAGCCATGTCAATACACTAATGACGGGAGAAATACCCAAGGAGTTAGCAGAAAATCTTCGTGAACTATGTGTGGAAATAGTTCTGAGAGGCTATGTAGCAGCACTAGAGATTCAGTCAACTTTGATGGATAGAATCAGAGAAGCTCAGAAAACGGACAAAGAGATTGCCGCTATAAAGGAGAAACTGAGCAAAGGAAAAGCTAAAGGATTTCGAGAGGATGAGCACGACACCCTATGGTTTGAAGACCGTGTTTACGTGCCCAATGACCCGGAGATCAAAAAGTTGATTCTGCAAGAGGCACATGACTCACCGTATTCGATTCACCCAGGAAATACCAAGATGTATTTGGATTTGAAGGATATTTTCTGGTGGACCGGAATGAAAAAGGATATTGCGGAGTATGTAGCAGTTTGTGATGTATGTCAGAGAGTAAAGGCGGAGCATCAGAAGCCAGCAGGATTGTTGCAACCATTGCCGATACTCAAATGGAAGTGGGATAAGCTAGGCATGGATTTTATCACGGGATTACCAAGGACTCGTTCAGGCTATGACTCGATTTGGGTTGTAGTTGATCGATTGACGAAGGTAGCACATTTCATCCCAGTAAAGACCACTTACACCAGTGCTAAGTTGGCAAAGATATATGTTTGCATGGAGTTCTGAGGAGCATCGTATCAGATAGAGGAACCCAGTTTACCTCAAAGTTCTGGAAGCAGTTGCATGAGACTTTGGGTACTAGGCTGGAATTTAGTACAGCTTTTCATCCGCAGACAGATGGACAGACTGAGAGAGTCAATCAGATTTTGGAAGATATGCTAAGAGCTTGTGCGCTAGATTATGGATCTAGTTGGGACGATAATTTGCCATATGCAGAGTTCTCTTACAATAATAGCTATCAGACCAGTTTGAAGAATGGCACCTTTCGAAGCTTTGTACGGAACGAGGTGCAGGACACCGTTGTTATGGGACGAAGTTGGAGACCGCCAGTTGTTTGGACCAGATTTGATTAAGGAGTCTGAACAGAAAGTGAAGTTGATTCGCGATAGGCTCAAGGTAGCCCAGTCCAGGCAGAAGAGCTATGCAGATTATAAATGCAAGGAGACAGTTTACGAAGTTGGAGATAGAGCTTATCTTCGAGTATCCCCACTTCGAGGGATTAAGTGTTTTGGAGTTAAGGGGAAGTTAGCGCCACGATTTGTAGGACCATATCGAGTTTTGGAGCGTATGGGAGAAGTGGCCTACAAGATGGAATTGCCAGAAGGATTGGCCGGAGTGCATGATGTGTTTCACGTGTCTTAGTTGAAGAAGTGTCACGTGGAGATGACTGACATACCTTTGAGAGACACAGTGCCATTAGAAGCAATTCAGTTGGATAATAATTTGACCTATGAGGAGAAACCAGTCAAGATCCTCGAGTTTGCCAGTCGAGTTACTCGTAGCAAGGTTATCAAGTTTTGCAAAGTTCAGTGGAGCCACCACACGGAGGATGAAGCCACCTGGGAGCGAGAGGAAGATTTTCTCAAAGACCACCCTCACCTATTTTCTAGCCAACCCGAATCTCGAGGGCGAGATTCATCTTAAGGGGGGTAGGTTTTTAACATCCCAAATTTTCAATTTGGAATGTTATACATTAGGTCATCATGCATATCATATTTTATTTTGCTTTTGGTTTTGATCCTAGAAAATCCTAAGCAACTCAAGGACCCACGGAGAGAGTTGGGGATTTCGTTATTTACATATTTGAGTTTTCTCAAATTATGTAAACAGGATCATTTGATTTTATTTATTTTATCATCAATTATTTCTATTACAAAAATATGAGAGCGGGAATAAAATGACTTTCCCAAAATATAGAAATTTTGAGGATTTAATAAAAAAATCAAATAAGATTTATTTCGGAGTTTTTCGGTATTTTATTTGAATTTAGGAAACATGCGCGTTTTTCAAAGTTGTAGTTTTGGCCCAGATAAATGTTCACTTTTTCGGGCTTGATTTTAGAAACTTGGGAAAATTTATTTCGTGATTTTTGGAGTCCGTTTAGTATTTCTTTTTATTTTTCTTCCGAGCAAAATTATATAAAAAAAACACGGAACCGACTATGGGCCGTACTCGGCCAGGACACCGCCGGCCGAGGCCTTTATAAGCCGCCGCCCCGGGGCCCGAGAGAGCCCAGCCGCCCCAGCCGAAACCCTAACCCTAGCCAAGCCCCCCCCGCTGCCGCCGTCGCCGGAGCGCGCCTTTCGAGGTTCGCCGCCGCCTCGTTTTTCTGTGCAGTTTAAAAAAAATTCTGTTCGTCGTTTTTCTTCTTTTTCGTCGGATTTCCGCGGTTATTTTCTGATCGCGATTTCTGATCCGATTTTCGTTTTAGTATAACTTTTCCTCGTTTATCGGAATCAGGCATTATTCAAGCGCCTGGAGTTTTCGTCTCGAAACCCTCTTTCCGAATAATCAACTTAAACAGTTTTTGCTACTGTAAAATTTTTATTACTGTAAAATTTGCCCTAGATTCAGATTACTAGAATTAAGTTGTTTTCTTTCGCCGTTTGATCTCTTTTGCTTCGTTCGATTTGATTCTTTTGCCAACCAGGGTTCTTAAGTTGAACTTTCTGGTTAGATCTTATATTTGAGTTTTACCTGTGCATTAGATGAGTACTTATTGTATGCTTGTTGTTTGTCTGCGATAGAATACCCGGAGTGCGCCGCCTGTTACGTTGAATCTCTAGGTTTCGTGGATCATCAGCAAGGCAAGTAACACTTTGATCATACCTTTTCTACAACCCAGTTTTATTGCATTAGATCAATCCTCACACATTGCATGATTAGGATCTAATTAAATTGTGGGATGGGAAGTAGATGAGGTAGTACCTATTACCTGTTTAATTATCAAACCTTTGGGAGTTACTTCTACGTTTGCTTATTATGCCATGCTATGCTAGTAGACATGGATTGGGTGAGTGATATCCATGACAGATGTGAGATTGTTAATTAATGGTTTATCTAAGGTGGCAACCTAACACACATCTGGGTGGATTGAGGCACCTGGGGTTACCAGGACTTGCCTGTTTTCTTTGGACCACCACCCAGGCCCAAAGGGATCATAAGATTATTCATACTAGAAACTTCCGTGTGCAGCCACAAGCCATTATGGGCTCTGGCATAGTTGACTAAGTTGTGCGAACTCTTACAGTGGTAGACTAGCAGATGTAGGGGATGTAGGTGGTACGGTCTACCCGATCGTAAGGTGCTAGCACTTCTGAAAGACTATGTCTCGGTCATCCGTCTTCTCAAACATCATGTAGTGCGAGAAACCAAACGGAGGCGATCGAGTCTTGTGGGGAAAAGTGCGCAAACCTCTGCAGAGTGTAACAAACTAATCATGGTTAGCCGTGTCCCCGGTTATGGACAACTTGAGTATCTAGTACCTGGATTATCATGTGAATCTCAACATGTTACTCTAAATTAATTTTGATGGGTTTTAATGATGTTACTTAATTGGGATTGAGAATGCTGTCAACCATTCTCAATGTTTCACAACCACCATGATAGTAATTAAATTTATTCCTTTGAAGTAGGGAAAAATTGGCTTTACGCAAAAACTGTAACCATAGAGCTTTCCACCAGCCAAATATGCATATAGTATAGCTATTGCATTCCATTACTCTCTATGTGTTACCTTGCCAGCATATTCCATGTGCTGACCCGTTTTCGGGCTGCAACGTTAATGTTGCAGACTTTCCAGACGACGATTGAGGAGTTTTAGGTCGTGGTTCTATATTCAGTGATGCCGTTGGAGTTGATGGACTCACTTATCTTCCAAGCCTTCCGCTGTTATCGTTATTAGATGGCCTTAAGCCATATTTATTGTAATAGTTCTCTTTTGAGACACTCGATGTAATAAGTGTGTGATTGCTACTCTGCTATAAATCCTTCGAGTACTGTGTGGTGTCAGCATTACTGATCCAGGGATGACACCGGAGCACAGAGATCAGACTGTTTGAGGTCTGGTCGCTACAACTAAACTATCAAGTAGTCATCATATCGAGCTTGTCAAACATTCATAACGTCTACATCTGCTCCTGTAATAGGTCTGTCACCTAGTGGTGCATCAAGGGCATGATTCTTCTATGCAGCAATGAGGATAATCCTCAGATCACGGACCAAGTCCGCATCATTGCTACTATCATCTTTCAACGTAGTTTTCTCTAGGAACATATCAAAAATAAAACAGGGGAGCTATACGCGAGCTATTGATCTACAACAACATAGATATGCAAAAACTATCTGCACTAAGTTCATGATAAATTAAAGTTCAATTAATCAGATTACTTAAGAAATCCCACTTAGATAGACATCCCTCTAGTCATCTAATGATCACGTGATCCATATCAACTAAACCATGTCTGATCATCACGTGAGATGGAGTAGTTTTCAATGGTGAACATCTCTATGTTGATCATATCTACTATATGATTCACGTTCGACCTTTCGGTCTCTGTGTTCCGAAGCCATATCTGCATATGCTAGGCTCGTCAAGTTTAACCCGAGTATTCTGCATGTGCAAAGCTGGCTTGCACCTGTTGTATGTGAACGTAGAGCTTATCACACCTGATCATCACGTGGTGTCTCGGCACAATGAACTGTAGCAACGGTGCATACTCAGGGAGAACACTTATACCTTGAAATTTAGTGAGGGATCATCTTATAATGCTACCACCGTACTAAGCAAAATAAGATGCATAAAATATAAACATCACATGCAATTAAAATATGTGACATGATATGGCCATCATCATCTTGTGCCTTTGATCTCCATCTCCAAAGCACCGTCATGATCTCCATCGTCACCAGCTAGACACCTTGATCTCCATCGTAGCATCATTATTGTCTCGCCAATTATTACTTCTATGACTATCGCTACCGCTTAGTGATAAAGTAAAGCAATTACATGGCGATTTCATTTCATACAATAAAGCGACAACCATAAGGCTCCTGCCAGTTGCCGATAACTTCTACAAAACATGATCATCTCATACAAAAATTTATATCTCATCACGTCTTGACCATATCACATCACAACATGCCCTGCAAAAACAAGTTAGACGTCCTCTACTTTGTTGTTGCAAGTTTTACTTGGCTGCTACGGGCTTCTAGCAAGAACCGTTCTTACCTACGCATCAAAACCACAATGATTTTTCGTCAAGTGTGCTGTTTTAACCTTCAACAAGGACCGGCCGTAGTCAAACTCGATTCAACTAAAGTTGGAGAAACAAACACCCGCCAGCCACCTGTGTGCGAAGCACGTCGGTAGAACCAGTTTCATGAACGCAGTCATGTAATGTCAGTCCGGGCCGCTTCATCCAACAATACCGCCGAATCAAAGTAAGACGTTGGTGGTAAGCAGTATGACTATTATCGCCCACAACTCTTTGTGTTCTACTCGTGCATATCATCTACGCATAGACCTGGCTCAGATGCCACAGTTGGGGAATGTAGCATGCAATTTAAAAAAATCCTACGATCACGCAAGATCTATCTAGGAGATGCATAGCAACGAGAGGGGCAGAGTGTGTCCATGTACCCTCGTAGACCACAAGCGGAAGCGTTAGTTTAACGCGGTTGATGTAGTCCAACGTCTTCACGATCCAACCAATCCAAGTACCGAACATACAGCACATCGGTGTTTAGCACACGTTCAGCTCAGTGACGTCCCTCGAGCTCTTGATCCAGTAGAGGGTCGAGGGAGAGTTCCGTCAGCACGACGGCGTGGTGACGGTGTTGGTGATGTGATCCGCGCGGGCCTTCGCCTAAGCACTACGACACTATGACCGGAGGAGTAAACTGTGGAGGGGGCACCGCACACGGCTAAGACAAATCTTGGTGTGCCTTTGGGGTGCCCCCTGCCCCCGTATATAAATAAGGGGAGGAGGGGCCGGCGGCCTAGAAGGGGCGCGCCAAGGGGGGATTCCTACTTGGACTCCTAGTCCAAGTAGGATTCGCCCCCCCCCTTCCTTACAACGGAGAGGGGAAAGGGGAAAGGGGGGAGAGGGGGAAGAAAAGGGGGGGCGCCCCCACCCCTTGTCCAATTCGGTTTGGGCATGGGGGGAGGCACGCGCCACCTCCTGTGGCAGCCTTCCCTCTCTCCACTATGGCCCATGAGAGCCATTAACTTTCTCGGGGGGTTCCCGTAACCTCCCGGTACTCCGAAAAATTATCGATCTTCTTCGAAACCATTTCGGTGTCCGTATATAACCTTCCAATATATGAATCTTTACCTCTCAACCATTTCGAGACTCCTCGTCATGTTTGTGATCTCATCCGGGACTCCGAACAAACTTCGGTCACCAAAACACATAATTCATAATACAAATTGTCATCGAATGTTAAGCGTGCGGACTGATACGTCTCCAACATGTCTATAATTTATGAAGTATTCATGCTATTGTATTATCCTTCTAGGATGTTTTATATGCATTTATATGCTATTTTATATGACTTTTGGGACTAACCTATTAACCTAGAGCCCAGTGTCAGTTTCTGTTTTTTCCTTGCTTTTGAGTATCGCGGAAAAGGAAAACCAAACGGAGTCCAATTGACCTAAAACTTCACGGAGCTTATTTTTGGACCATAAGAAGGCCATGGAGTAAAAGAGTTGGGCCAGAAAAGTCACGGGCTTCCCACAAGGGTGAGAGGCGCGCCCACCCCCCTGGGCGTGCCCCCCTACCTCGTGGACAGCCCAGAGATCCCCCTGACTTGTTCCTGACGCCAAAAGCTCTTATATATACCCAAACTTCCAGAACGAAACCTAGATCGGGAGTTCCGTTGCCGCAAGCCTCTGTAGCCACCAAAACCAAATCGGGACCCTGTTCCGGCACCCTGCCAGAGGGGGGATCCCTCACCGGTGGTCATCTTCATCATCCCTGCGCTCTCCATGACGAGGAGGGAGTAGTTCACCCTCGGGGTTGAGGGTATGTACCAGTAGCTATGTGTTTGATCTCTCTATCTCTCTCGTGTTCTTGAGGTGGTACGATCTTGATGTATCACAAGCTTTGCTATTATAGTTGGATCTTATGATGTTTCTCCCCCTCTAGTCTCTTGTAATGGATTGAGTTTTCCCTTTGAAGTTATCTTATCAGATTGAGTCTTTAAGGATTTGAGAACACTTGATGTATGTCTTGCATGTGCTTATCTGTGGTAACAATGGGATATTCACGTGATTTACTTGATTTTTTTTTGGTGATCAACTTGCGGGTTCACCTTGTGAACTTATGCATAGAGGTTGGCACACGTTATCATCTTGACTCTTCGGTAGAAACTTTGGGGCACTCTTTGAAGTACTTTGTGTTGGTTTGAATAGATGAATCTGAGATTGTGTGATGCATATCGTATAATCATACCCATGGATACTTGAGGTGACATTGGAGTATCTAGGTGACATTAGGGTTTTGGTTGATTTGTGTCTTAAGGTGTTATTCTAGTACGAACTCTTGAATAGATCGATCAAAAAGAATAACTTTGAGGTGGTTTCGTACCCTACCATAATCTCTTCGTTTGTTCTCCGCTATTAGTGACTTTGGAGTGACTCTTTATTGCATGTTGAGGGTTAGTTATATGGTCCAATTATGTTATTATTGTTGAGAGAACTTGCACTAGTGAAAGTATGAACCCTAGGCCTTGTTTCCTAGCATTGCAATACCGTTTGTGCTCTTTATATTTTCAGATTACAAAAACCTATATCTACCATATATATTGCACTTGTATCACCATCTCTTCGCCAAACTAGTGCACCTATACAATTTACCATTGTATTGGGTGTGTTGGGGACACAAAAGACTCTTTATTATTTGGTTGCAGGGTCGCTTGAGAGAGACCATCTTCATCCTACGCCTCCCACGGATTGATAAACCTTAGGTCATCCACTTGAGGGAAATTTGCTACTGTCCTACAAACCTCTGCACTTGGAGGCCCAACAACGTCTACAAGAAGAAGGTTGCATAGTAGACATCAAGCTCTTTCTGGCGCCGTTGCCGGGGAGGTGAGTGCTTGAAGGTATATCTTTAGATCTTGCAATTGAATATTTTAGTTTCTTGTTTTATCACTAGTTTAGTCTATAAAAGAAAACTACAAAAAATGGAATTAAGGGTGCCTCATATGCTTCATCTTTTTAATATCTTTCGTGAAAATGATGGGAAGGAAAATTGTGCTCAAGTACTAGAAGAAGAATTACATAGAATGCTTGGCATAAAATTTGTGAATGATGAGCATGATTGCAATGTTGTTAGTATGAATTCTTTGAATACCCATGATGCTAATGATATGCAAAGCCACAAGCTTGGGGATGCTATGTTTGATGAAGATGATGTGTTTAGTCCCCCAAGTTTTGATGAGCAAACTTATTATGATGAAAGCATGCCTCCTATTTATGATGATTATTGTGATGACACGTATGCTATAAAGAATAATGATAACCATTAAACTTGTCATCATGATTTTAGTTTTCATTTGGATTATGCCTCACATGGTAGTTATTTTGTTGAGTTTGCTCCCACTATTATTCATGAGAAAAAATTTGCTTATGTGGAGAGTAATAAAAATTCTATGCTTGTAGATCATGAAAAGAATGCTTTATGTGATGGTTATATTGTTGAATTCATTCATGATGCTACTGAAAATTATTATGAGGGAGGAATATATGCTTGTAGGAATTGCAATAATATCAAGTTTCCTCTCTATGTGCTTAAAGTTTTGAAGTTATGCTTGTTTTTCCTTCCTATGCTAGTTGATTATTGTTCCCATAAGTTGTTTGCTCACAAAATCCCTATGCATAGGAAGTGGGTTGGACTTAAATGTGCTAGTCATATTCTTCATGATGCTCTCTTTATGTTTCAATTCTTATCTTTTATGTGAGCATCATTGAAATCATCATGCCTAGCTAGGGGCGTTTAACGTTAGCGCTTGTTGGAAGGCAACCCAATTTATTTTTGTTTCTTGCTTTTTGGTTATGTTTAGTAATAAATATTTGATCTAGCCTCTGTTTAGATGTGGTTTTATGTTTTAATTAGTGTTTGTGCCAAGTAAAACCTATAGGATCTTCTTGGATGATAGTTATTTGATCTTGCTGAAAAAATAAGAAACTTTCTGCTCAGGAAAAAAATTGTTAAAAATCACCAGAACGTGATAAAATACTGATTCCAATTGCAGTAGATCAATAAACAAATTGTCTAGGTCTTCCTAATTTGGTACAATTTTTGAGTTACAGAAAGTTTGCGTTTGATACAGATTATTACAGACTGTTCTGTTTTTGACAGATTCTGTTTTTCGTGTGTTGTTAGCTTATTTTGATGAATCTATGGCTAGTATCAGAGGTTATGAACCATAGAGAAGTTGGAATACAGTAGGTTTAACACCAATAAAAATAAATAATGAGTTCATTACAGTACCTTTAAGTGGTAGTTTGTTTTATTTCGCTAACGGGGCTCATGAGATTTTCTGTTGAGTTTTGTGTTGTGAAGTTTTCATGTTTTGGGTAAAGATTCGATGGACTATGGAATAAGGAGTGGCAATAGCCTAAGATTGGGGATGACCAAGGCACCCCAAGGTAATATTAAAGGACAACCAAGAGCCTAAGCTTGGGGATGCCCCGGATGGCATCCCCTCTTTCGTCTTTGTTCATCGGTAACTTTACTTGGAGCTATATTTTTATTCACCATATGATATGTGTTTTGCTTGGAGCGTCATTTTATTTTGTTAGTATTTGCTTGCTGTTATTTATAATAATGTTTTTCATCTCTATTTTCAATAATAATGTCAAGGATAGCCTTTACCATGCTTATTTTGCAAGTATACATGTTGCTGTTTCAAAACAGAAAGTTTACCGTTGTTGCAAAAATTCCCTAGAAAAGTCAGAATATGATAAAATGTTGAAACTTTTTGCATATTTAGCTCTGATAAATTTTCTAAAGTTTGGTAGAATTTCATAATGTTTGGAGTTAGGTAAGTATGATGAATCTTGCATTCTTTACAGACTCTACTATTTTGGCAGATTGCTGTTATGTTTGCATTGTTTGCATATGTTTGCTTGTTTAATGATTCTATTTGAGGATAGGAGTATTAAATATGCAGAGGCATTTAGTATGCAATGTTGAATAATAATTTTAGTGATTTGTTACAGTAGAAAATGATAATGTTTTTGCATTGGTTTATATTAACTTATCTCACGAGTTCTTATTGAGTTTGGTATGGATGAAGCTTTCGAGATTTAGGAAACCGTGATATGAGAGGAATTAAGGAGACACAAAAGCTCAAACTTGGGGATGCCCAAGGCACCCCAAGATGATATTTCAAGAAGTCTCAAGCATCTAAGCTTGGGGATGCCCCGGTAGGCATTCCACCTTTCTTCTTCAACAATTATCGGTTAGTATCGGTTGAGCCTAAGTTTTTGCTTCTTCACATGATGAGTGCTATCCTCGAAATGTCGTTTTATTTTGTTTTGCTTGTTGTTCGAATAATATCCCAAGATCTGAATTCTTAAATGAGAGAGAGTCTTCACATAGCTACATTATTATTTAACCACTAATTGATCTTCACTTATATCTTTTTAGAGTAGTTTGTCATTTACTCGTGTGCTTCACTTATATCCTATGAGTAAATGGTTGAATGATTTGAATGTCATAAATTTGTAATTGTATAAGTTTCATATGCCTTTCCCATGGGGAGTAATTCCTTCACATATAAGAAGTAGAGGTGGTAAATTTATTGAAGGTTAGCAAACATTGTATTGGTCACTTGAACAATTCATGAAAGAATATTGAAGGAAGAGAGATTTCACATATAAATATACTATCTTGGACATCTTCTATGATTGTGAGCCCCATTAATTATTTTCAAACCCGAGCAAATTAGTTGAAGTTGGACAAGGAAGACAACATAATGAGTTATGCTTGGGTATATTTGTATAGAAGTTATATTGTTATGGATCCTCTAACATGTGGTGCTTGCTATTTAGAATCCTTTGCTGGCCAAAATATCTGTACTAAGCGGGAATACTGCTTGTGCATCCAAATTCCTTGAACCAAGTTTATTCCATAAGTGTCCACCATATCTACCTATATGCGGTATTTCCCTGCCGTTCCAAGTAAATTTGCATGTGCCAAACTCTAAACCTTCAAATAATAATCTGTTTTGTATGCCCGAATCGCTCATGTAGCGACTAGGGGCTGTCAGTATCTTCCATGCTAGGTGGGTTATTCTCACGATGAGTGGACTCCGCTCATCATTCATGAGAAAATGGCTGGTAACTGGGATGCCCAGTCCTATGATCAAAAGATCAAAAACAAATTCGCAAATAATTTAAACAAAACTCCCCCAGGATTGTTGATAGTTGGACGGCACCCGTTGTTTCGGACAAGCCGTAGAGTGTGATTGTTGGTGGAGGGGGACTAAAATCTTTACCTTTCTGTTTGGGAATTGCCTATAATGTATCTAGTATTGAAGATATTGGGAACTCTTGGTCGTTATGTTGACAATGAAAGCATACCTCTCAAAATTATTTTCATCTCCGTTTTAGCTTCGAGCTCTGGCACCTCTGCAAAATCCCTGCTTCCCTCTGCGAAGGGCCTATCTTTTACTTTTATGAAAGAGTCAGTAGTATTCCTTCTCATTCCAACCTACTTTTTAGTTGGCAAGCATCATGTGGTGGAGAAAGATCTAAGCATATATGGCCATTCAAATATATTTGATCATGAATTATTATTGTTGGCAATTATCTATATGATAAATAAGTTGGGAGGCGAAACATTAAGCCCCTATCTTTCTCTGTGTTCGATGGATGATATTTGTTCTAAAAATATGCTTTGAGTGGTAGCAATCATGGAAGACTATATGATAGTTGAGTATGTGGGATTTGCTAAATCAAAGCTCTTACATAGACCCTTCCTGAAAATAAGATGAATTGCAATTGTTTGATGACTGAGAACTGTTTGTTAGTTTTCAAGAAAGTTTATGATCTATACTTTAACATGTGAATAGCTTGTTACTTGATCATGAGAAGCTATATGATATGAGCTACTGTTATGACATATAATGATGCTAGAAAAGGAGATTGAAATTATCATTGATCAAACTTGTGCACCTGCTAGCATTCACACTTCATAAATTATTTCTTTTATCATTTACCTACTCGAGGACGAGCAGGAATTAAGCTTGGGGATGTTGATACATCTCCAACGTATCTATAATTTATGAAGTATTCATGCTATTATATTATCCTTCTAGGATGTTTCATATGCTATTTTATATGATTTTTGGGACTAACCTATTAACCTAGAGCCCGGTACCAGTTTCTGTTTTTTCCTTGTTTTTGAGTATCGCAGAAAAGGAAAACCAAACGGATTCCAATTGACCTGAAACTTGACGGAGCTTATTTTTGGACCAGAAGAAGGTCATGGAGTAAAAGAGTTGGGCCAGAAAAGTCCCGGGCTGCCCACAAGGGTGCGAGGCGCGCCCACCCTGATGACCCACAAGTATAGGGGATCTATCGTAGTCCTTCCGATAAGTAAGAGTGTCAAACCCAACGAGGAGCAGAAGGAAATGATAAGCAGTTTTCAGCAAGGTATTCTCTGCAAGCACTGAAATTGTAGGTAACAGATAGTTTTGTGATAAGATAATTTGTAACAGCAACAAGGAACAAAAGTAAATAAAGTGCAGCAAGATGGCCCAATCCTTTTTGTAGCAAAGGACAAGCCTGGACAAACTCTTATATAGAGAAAAGCGCTCCCGAGGACACATGGGAATTATCGTCAAGCTAGTTTTCATCACGTTCATATGATTCGCGTTCGGTACTTTGATAATTTGATATGTGGGTGGACCGGTGCTTGGGTGCTGTCCTTACTTGGACAAGCATACCACTTATGATTAACTCCTATTGCAAGCATCCGCAACTACAAAAGAAGTATTAAGGTAAACCTAACCATAGCATGAAACATATGGATCCAAATCAGCCTCTTACAAAGCAACGCATAAACTAGAGTTTAAGCTTCTGTCACTCTAGCAACCCGTCATCTACTTATTACTTCCCAATGCCTTCCTCTAGGCCCAAATAATGGTGAAGTGTCATGTAGTCGACGTTCACATGACACCACTAGAGGAGAGACAACATACATCTCATCAAAATATCGAACGAATACCAAATTCACATGACTACTAATAGCAAGACTTCTCCCATGTCCTCAAGAACAAACATAACTACTCACAAAGCGTATTCATGTTCATAGTCAGAGGAGTATTAATATGCATAAAGGATCTGAACATATGATCTTCGACCAAATAAACCAACTAGCATCAACTACAAGGAGTAATCAACACTACTAGCAACCTACAGGTACCAATCTCAGACTTAGAGACAAGAATTGGATACAAGAGATGAACTAGGGTTTGAGAGGAGATGGTGCTGGTGAAGATGTTGATGGAGATTGGCCCCCTCCCGATGAGAGGAGCGTTGGTGATGACGATGGTGATGATTTCTCCCTCCCGGAGGGAAGTGTCCCCGGCAGAATAGCTCCGCTAGAGCCCTAGATTGGTTCCGCCAAGGTTCCGCCTCGTGGCGGCGGAGTCTCGTCCCGAAAGCTTGCTTATGATTTTTTTATCGGACAAAAGACTTCATATAGTAGAATATGGGCACCGGAGGGCCACCAGGGGGCCCACGAGGCAGGGGGCGTGCCCAGGGGGTAGGGCACGCCCCCCACCCTCGTGCCTAGGGTGTGGGTCCCCTCTGGTATTTTCTTCGCTCAGTATTTTTTATTATTTCCAAAAATAACTTCCGTGGAGTTTCAGGACTTTTGGAGTTGTGCAGAATAGGTCTCTAATATTTTCTCCTTTTCCAGCCCAGAATTCCAACTGCCGGCATTCTCCCTCTTTGTGTAAACCTTGTAAAATAAGGGAGAATAGGCATAGGTATTGTGACATAATGTGTAATAACAGCTCATAATGCAATAAATATCTATATAAAAACATGATGCAAAATGGACGTATCAACTCCCCCAAGCTTAGACCTCGCTTGTCCTCAAGCGGAAGCCGATAATGATAAATATGTCCACATGTTTAGAGATAGAGGTGTCGATAAAATAAAATACGGACATGAGGGCATCATGATAATTCTTATAACAGCAACATATATGGATATTGTCATATGATTTCTTATGTTCAAGTAATAATCTATTCACAATGCAAAGTATGAATCATAAATTTTATTGAGAACTAACAAACGATAATCTCAGTCATTGAGGCAATTGCAATTTATCATAACATCGAAAAGAGTCTATGTAAGAGCTTTTCAGCAAGTCCACATACTCAACTATCATTTAGTCTTTCACAATTGCTAACACTCACGCAATACTTGTGGTTACAGAGTTTTAATCGGACATAGAGAAAGATAGGGGCTTATAGTTTTGCCTCCCAACCTTTTACCTCAAGGGTGATGTCAACAATAATAGTTCATGCTAACTTACATCCAATTAGATATATATATCAGGATCTTTCCAACACACTGTGCTTGCCAAAGGATAAAATGTAAAAAGGAAAGGTGAAGATCACCATGACTCTTGCATAAGGTAGAAGATACAAGTAAAAGATAGGCCCGTCGCAGAGGGAAGCAGAGGTTGTCATGCGCTTTCAGGGTTGGATGCACAAAATCTTAATGCGAAAGAACGTCACTTTATATTGCCACTTGTGATATGGACCTTTATTATGCAGTCCGTCGCTTTTATTTCTTCCACATCACAAGATCGTATAAAGCTTATTTCCTCCACACTAATCAATCATACATATTTAGAGAGAAATTTTTATTGATTGCACCGATGACAACTTACTTGAAGGATCTTACTCAATCCATAGGTAGAAATGGTGGACTCTTATGGCAAAACTGGGTTTAAGGGTTTTTGGAAGCACAAGTAGTATCTCTACTTGGTGCAAAGAATTTGGCTAGCATGAGGGGGAAAGGCAAGCTCAACATGTTGGATGATCCATGACAATATACTTTATTTCAAATGTAAGGAAACATAACCCATTATGTTGTCTTCCTTGTCCAACATCAACTCTTTAGCATGTCATTTTAATGAGTGCTCACAATCATAAAAGATGTCCAAGATAGTATATTGATGTGTGAAACCTCTCTTTCTTTATTACTTCCTATTAATTGCAACAATGACCAAAACTATGTTTGTCAACTCTCAACAACTTTTAATCATCATACTCTTTCTATGTGAAGTCATTACTCTCCATAAGATCAATATGATCTCTTTGTTTCTTTTTATTATTTATTTTTCTTTTATTCCCTCAAGATCATAGCAAGATAATCAAGCCCTTGACTCAACACTAATCTTTATTATATAGCTCACGGACTCGATTACATAAAGGGATCATAAAGCAAAACTCAAAACTAGATCACACCAAAAAAACTTTATTCTACCAGATCAAGATATTACTAAAAGGATCGAACTAAGAAAAACGGTAAAGATAGAGATGTGATGGTGATACGATACCGGGGCACCTCCCGCAAGCTTGGTAGTTGCCAAGGGGAGTGCCCATACCCATATGATTATGTCTCCTTCTTTGGAGGTGGTGATGATGGAGTTGTTGATGATGACAGTTGTGCCTTTAGCTTCTTCATACTGTAATTGAGAAGGGCAATTTCCTCCTTTAAATCATCGACCTCCAATTCCAGCTTCAAGATCTTGTCACATAAATCTCCTTTGCTTTTCTGCCAAAAATGAGAAGGAATAGATCGGTTGTTAGATAGTTTAGCCCTCTTAGGGAGACTAGATTTCTTGAACTTCACGTGCATATCCCCGGGTTGAGGTAGAGGGACATCCTCCTCCTCCGAACTTGAATCATTGATCCTCATCAAATGAGCATCCTCCTCCTCACCCGTAGTTCGACCACAAGGAGATAGATCCCCATATGTCTTTGGGTCATCAATGAGGTGTGCGACATAGCTCTCTCCGTTGGAATCCTGAGATGACATCTTGCTCCAAATCTACTACACAAACAGCTCAAAATGAAAACAGAGGATATTTGCGGGGTACATGAGTCAAAACCTTCGGGAGATTATATAATGAATTTTTACCGACCAAAATATGTATCATGCAAGAAAACGGAATCCGAAGAGCGCACGAGGTGCCCACGAGGCAGGGGGCACCCAGGGGGTAGGGCGCGCCCTCCACCCTCGTGGAGCCCTCGTGTCCTTCCCGGACTGCTTCTTATTTTTCTATTTTTCTAAATATTCCAAAACGGAGAAAATTGCCATTAGAACTGTTTTGGAGTCGGTTTACTTACCGTACCACATACCTATTCCTTTTCGGAGTCTGAAACGTTCTGGAAAGAGTCTCTTATGTATTCCGTCGGTGTTACGGTTTCGATAACATTAGTTTCAACATTTATAGGATTACCTGAGATATAATGTTTGATTCTTTGACCGTTCACCACCATCGGATTTGTGCCTTCTAAGTTGTTGATTTTTATGGCACCAGAACGATAGACCTCCTCGATAACGTAAGGGCCTTCCCATTTAGAGAGGAATTTTCCTGCAAAAAAACTTAAACGAGAGTTGTATAATAATACATAATCACCTACATTAAACTCATGCTTTTGTATTCTTTTGTCATGCCATCTTTTAACTTTTTCTTTAAACAATTTGGCATTCTCATAGGCTTGGGTTCTCCATTCATCAGGTGAGCTAATGTCAAATAACCTCTTCTCACTGGCAAGTTTGAAATCATAGTTGAGCTCTTTAATGACCCAATATGCCTTATGTTCTAGTTCGAGAGGTAAGTGACATGCTTTTCCATAAACCATTTTATACAGAGACATACCCATAGGATTTTTATACGCAGTTCTATAGGCCCATAATGCATCATCAAATTTCTTGGACCAATTCTTTCTAGATCTATTAACAGTCTTTTGCAAAATTAATTTGAGCTCTCTGTTACTCAATTCTACTTGACCGCTAGACTGTGGGTGATAAGGAGATGCAGTCCTATGATTAACATCATACTTAGCAAGCATTTTACGAAAAGCACCATGAATAAATGTGAACCACCATCGGTCATTAAATATCTAGGGACTCCAAACCTCGGAAAAATAACTTCTTCAAGCATCTTAATAGAGGTGTTATGATCAGCACTACTAGTTGGAATAGCTTCTACCCACTTAGTAACGTAATCAACAGCAACTAAAATATGTGTATATCCATTAGAGGTAGGAAACGGTCCCATATAATCAAAGCCCCAAACGTCAAATGGTTCAATAACAAGTGAATAATTCATAGGCATTTCCTGACATCTACTAATATTACCAATTATTTGACATTCATCACAAGATAAGACAAACTTACGAGCATCCTTGAAGAGAGTAGTCCAATAAAAACCGGATTGCAATACCTTGTGTGCAGTTCTGTCTCCAGCGTGGCGTCCTCCATAAGCCTCGGAGTGACACTTGCGTAGGATCTGCTCCTGTTCATGCTCAGGTACACAACGCCTAATAACACCATCTACTCCTTTATAAAGATGTGGGTCATCCCAAAAGTAATGCCTCAAATCATAGAAAAACTTTTTCTTTTGCTGGTATGTGAAACTAGGTGGTATAAATTTAGCAACAATGTAATTAGCATAATCAGCATACCATGGAGCAGTACGAGAAGCATTTATGACATTTAATTGTTCATCAGGAAAGCTATCATCAATAGGTAGTGGGTCATCAAGAACATTTTCTAACCTAGACAAGTTGTCTGCAACGGGGTTCTCAGCTCCCTTTCTATCAATAATATGCAAATCAAATTCTTGTAGCAAGAGAACCCATCTAATAAGTCTAGGTTTAGCATCTTTCCTTTCCATAAGGTATTTAATAGCAGCATGATCAGTGTGAATGGTTACTTTAGAATCAACAATATAAGGTCTAAACTTATCACAAGCAAATATAACTGCTAAGAATTCTTTTTCAGTAGTAGCATAATTTCTCTGAGCACTGTCGAGAGTTTTACTAGCATATTGAATAACATTTAATTTCATATCAACTCTTTGCCCTAAAACAGCACCTACAACATAATCACTAGCATCGCACATAATTTCAAAGGGTAAATTCCAATCAGGTGGCTGAACAATAGGTGCAGAAAATGCTTTCTTAAGTATTTCAAATGCTTCTACACAATCATCATAAAAGGAAAATGGTATATCTTTTTGTAATATATTAGTCAAAGGCCGAGAAATTTTTGAGAAGTCCTTAATGAACCTCCTATAAAAACCGGCATGGCCAAGAAAACTTCTTATACCTTTGATGTCCTTGGGACATGACATCTTTTCAATAGCATCAATTTTAGCTTTATCAACTTCAATACCTCTTTCAGAAATTTTATGCCCCAAGACAATACCTTCATTAACCATAAAGTGGCACTTCTCCCAATTCAAGACAAGGTTAGTTTCTTCACATCTCTACAAAACTCGATCAAGGTTGCTCAAGCAATCATCAAAAGAGGATCCATAAATGGAGAAATCGTCCATGAAAACATCACATATCTTTTCACGAAAATCATAGAATATAGCCATCATGCATCTTTGAAAGGTAGCGGGTGCATTACATAAACCAAAAGGCATACGTCTATAAGCAAAAGTACCGAAAGGGCAAGTAAAAGTGGTCTTTGCTTGATCATCAGCTGATACAGGTATTTGAGAGAAACCAGAGTAACCATCTAGAAAGCAAAAATGTGTATGTTTAGATAATATTTCTAGCATTTGATCAATGAATGGCAAGGGGTAATGACCTTTTTTAGTAGCTTTATTTAATTTGCAGAAATCAATTACCATCCTATAAGCTGTAATAATTCTTTGCGGAATAAATTCATCTTTATCATTAGGAACGACAGTAATACCTCCCTTCTTAGGGACACAATGGACAGGACTTACCCACTGACTATCAGCAACGGGATAGATTATACCTGCCTCAAGGAGCTTTAGTATTTCCTTCCTTACCACTTCTTTCATCTGATGATTCAGCCGTCGTTGATGATTAATAACTGGTTTGGCATCTTTCTCCAAATTTATTTTGTGTTAACATAGAGTGGGACTAATGCCCTTTTGATCATCAAGAGTATATCTGATAGCAGCACGGTGCTTCTTTAGAGTTTTCAATAATTTTTCTTCCTCCTTCTCTGAAAGGTTAACACTAATAATAACAGGATATATCTTCTTTTCATCAAGATAAGCATATTTAAGAGTATCAAGCAACGGTTTAAGCTCAAACATGGGATCACCCTTGGGTGGAGGAGGATCCCCTAGGATTTCAGCAGGCAAGTTGTGTTTCAGAATAGGTCCCTGTTTAAAGAACACTTCATCTATTTCCCTTCTTTCATTCATAAACATATCATTTTCATGGTCTAGCAAATATTATTCTAAAGGATCACTAGGAGGTACGGCAATAGAAGCAAGACCAATAATTTCATCTTTACTAGGCAATTCCTCTTCACGGTGTTGTCTACGAAATTTAGAAAAGTTAAACGCATGATACATATCACCTAGACCAATGGTAACAACATCCTTTTCGCAGACTATCTTAGCATTAACAGTGTTTAAGAAGGGTCTACCAAATATAATGGGACAAAAGCTATCTTGTGGGGAACCAAGAACAAGAAAATCAGCAGGATATTTAGTTTTCCCACACAAGACTTCAACATCTCTAACAATTCCAATTGGTGATATAGTACCTCTATTGGCAAGCTTAATGGTAACATCAATTTCTTCTAACTCGGTAGGTGCAATATCATGCATAATTTCTTTGTATAAGTCAATAGGTATTGCACTAGCACTAGCACCCATGTCACATAAGCCATGATCTCCTATTTTAACGGAAATAATAGGCATGCCTATCACAGGTCTATGTTTATCTTTAGCACTAGGTTTAGCAATTCTAGCAGTCTCATCACAAAAATAAATAACATGCCCATCAATATTATCAGCCAAGAGATCTTTAACAATAGCAATATTAGGTTCAACTTTAACTTGCTCCGGAGGTATATAAGTTCTAATATTGCTTTTACGAACCACAGTTGAAGCTTTAGCATGATCCTTTATTCTAACAGGGAAAGGTGGTTTCTCAACATAAGCAGTAGGAACAATAGGATCATTATAAGTGATAGTCTTTTCTTCAACTTTAATATGTGCAACTACTTTTACTTCTATGGGAGGATGATATTTAAACCACTTCTCCTTAGGGAGATCAATATGAGCAGCAAAAGATTCACAAAAAGAAGCTACTATCTCAGAGTCAAGTCCATATTTAGTGCTAAATTTACGGAAAACATCGGTATCCATAAAAGATTTAACACAATCAAACTTAGGTGTTATACCTGACTCCTTACCTTTGTCGAGGTCCCAATCTTCGGAGTTGCATTTAATTATTTCCAATAAATCCCATCTGAATTCAATAGTCTTCATCATAAAAGAACCAGTACAAGAAGTATCGAGCATGGAACGATTGTTGTCAGAAAGCCGAGCATAAAATTTTTGATTAATCATTTCTCTTGAGAGCTCATGATTGGGGCATGAATATAACATTGACTTAAGCCTCCCCCAAGCTTGAGCGATGCTTTCTCCTTTGCAAGGCCAAAAATTATACATATAATTACTATCACGATGAACAAGATGCATAGGATAAAACTTCTGATGAAATTCCAATTTCAATCATCTGTAGTTCCATGATCCCATATCACCACATAGCCTATACCATGTCAATGCATCTCCCTTAAAAGATAAAGGGAAGACCTTCTTCTTGATAACATCATTGGGCATACCTGCAAGCTTAAATAATCCACAAACTTTATCCACATAGATTAGGTGCTCATCAGGATGTAATGTTCCGTCTCCTGCAAAAGGATTAGCTAGTAGTTTTTCTATCATACCCGAAGGAATTTCAAAGTAAACATTTTCATTTTCAGTAGGTTCAGTAGGTTGAGGAGAAACTCTTTGCTCTACTGGTCGAGGTGAAGATACCCCGAACAAGCCCCTCAAAGGATTACTTTCCATAGTAACAAGTGACAGTAAATTTCAGCACACTATATAAATTTTTCCTTACCAAATTCCACCTACCAAAGGTGCTTCACTCCCCGAAAACGGCGCCAGAAAAGAGTCTTGATGACCCACAAGTATAGGGGATCTATCTTAGTCCTTTCAATAAGTAAGAGTGTCGAACCCAACGAGGAGCAGAAGGAAATGATAAGCAGTTTTCAGCAAGGTATTCTCTGCAAGCACTGAAATTGTAGGTAACAGATAGTTTTGTGATAAGATAATTTGTAACAGCAACAAGGAATAAAAGTAAATAAAGTGCAGCAAGATGGCTCAATCCTTTTTGTAGCAAAGGACAAGCCTGGACAAACTCTTATATAGAGAAAAGCGCTCCCGAGGACACATGGGAATTATCGTCAAGCTAGTTTTCATCACGTTCATATGATTCGCGTTCGGTACTTTGATAATTTGATATGTGGGTGGACCGGTGCTTGGGTGCTGTCCTTACTTGGACAAGCATACCACTTATGATTAACTCCTATTGCAAGCATCCGCAACTACAAAAGAAGTATTAAGGTAAACCTAACCATAGCATGAAACATAATGGATCCAAATCAGCCTCTTACAAAGCAACGCATAAACTAGAGTTTAAGCTTCTGTCACTCTAGCACCCGTCATCTACTTATTACTTCCCAATGCTTCCTCTAAGGCCCAAATAATGGTGAAGTGTCATGTAGTCGACGTTCAACATGACACCACTAGAGGAGAGACAACATACATCTCATCAAAATATCGAACGAATACCAAATTCACATGACTACTAATAGCAAGACTTCTCCGATGTCCTCAGGAACAAACATAACTACTCACAAAGCGTATTCATGTTCATAGTCAGAGGAGTATTAATATGCATAAAGGATCTGAACATATGATCATCCACCAAATAAACCAACTAGCATCAACTACAAGGAGTAATCAACACTACTAGCAACCTACAGGTACCAATCTCAGACTTAGAGACAAGAATTGGATACAAGAGATGAACTAGGGTTTGAGAGGAGATGGTGCTGGTGAAGATGTTGATGGAGATTGGCCCCCTCCCGATGAGAGGAGCGTTGGTGATGACGATGGCAATGATTTCCCCCTCCCGGAGGGAAGTGTCCCCGGCAGAACAGCTCCGCCAAAGCCCTAGATTGGTTCCGCCAAGGTTCCGCCTCGTGGCGGCGGAGTCTCATCCCAAAAGCTTGCTTATGATTTTTTTTCTCGGACGAAAGACTTCATATAGCAGAAGATGGGCACCGGAGGGCCACCAGGGGGCCCACGAGGCAGGGGCGCGCCCCCCACCCTCGTGCCTAGGGTGTGGGTCCCCTCTGGTATTTTCTTCGCTCAGTATTTTTTATTATTTCCGAAAATAACTTCCATGGAGTTTCAGGACTTTTGGAGCTGTGCAAAATAGGTCTCTAATATTTGCTCCTTTTCCAGCCCAGAATTCCAACTGCTGGCATTCTCCCTCTTTATGTAAACCTTGTAAAATAAGGGAGAATAGACATAAGTATTGTGACATAATGTGTAATAACAGCCCATAATGCAATAAATATCAATATAAAAACATGATCCAAAATGGACGTATCACACCCCCTGGGCGCGCCCCCCTACCTCATGGACAGCCCGGAGATCCCCCTGACTTGTTCCCGACGCCAAAAGCTCTTATATATACCCAAACTTCCAGAACGAAACCTAGATCGGGAGTTCCGTTGCCGCAAGCCTCTGTAGCCACCAAAACCAAATCGGGACCCTGTTCCGGCACCCTGCCAGAGGGGGGATCCCTCACCGGTGGTCATCTTCATCATCCCGGCGCTCTCCATGACGAGGAGGGAGTAGTTCACCCTCGGGGTTGAGGGTATGTACCAGTAGCTATGTGTTTGATCTCTCTATCTCTCTCGTGTTCTTGAGGTGGTACGATCTTGATGTATCGTGAGCTTTGCTATTATAGTTGGATCTTATGATGTTTCTCCCCCTCTAGTCTCTTGTAATTGATTGAGTTTTCCCTTTGAAGTTATCTTATCAGATTGAGTCTTTAAGGATTTGAGAACACTTGATGTATGTCTTGCATGTGCTTATTTGTGGTAACAATGGGATATTCACGTGATTTACTTGATTTTTTTTGGTGATCAACTTGCGGGTTCACCTTGTGAACTTATGCATAGAGGTTGGCACACGTTATCATCTTCACTCTCCGGTAGAAACTTTGGGGCACTCTTTGAAGTACTTTGTGTTGGTTTGAATAGATGAATCTGAGATTGTGTGATGCATATCGTATAATCATACCCATGGATACTTGAGGTGAGATTGGAGTATCTAGGTGACATTAGGGTTTTGGTTGATTTGTGTCTTAAGGTGTTATTCTAGTACGAACTCTTGAATAGATCGATCAAAAAGAATAACTTTGAGGTGGTTTCGTACCCTACCATAATCTCTTCATTTTTTCTCCGCTATTAGTGACTTTGAAGTGACTCTTTATTGCATGTTGAGGGTTAGTTATATGGTCCAATTATGTTATTATTGTTGAGAGAACTTGCACTAGTGAAAGTATGAACCCTAGGCCTTGTTTCCTAGCATTGCAATACCGTTTGTGCTCAGTTTTATCACTTGCTACCTTGCTGTTTTTATATTTTCAGATTACAAAAACCTATATCTATCATATATATTGCACTTGTATCACCATCTCTTCGCCGAACTAGTGCACCTATACAATTTACCATTGTATTGGGTGTGTTGGGGACACAAGAGATTCTTTGTTATTTGGTTGCAGGGTTGCTTGAGAGAGACCATCTTCATCCTACGCCTCCCACGGATTGATAAACCTTAGGTCATCCACTTGAGGGAAATTTGCTACTGTCCTACAAACCTCTGCACTTGGAGGCCCAACAACGTCTACAAGAAGAAGGTTGCATAGTAGACATCACGGACCCTATGGGTTCGAGAACTATGTAGACATGACCGAGACACATCTCCGGTCAATAACCAATAGCGGAACCTGGATGCTCATATTGGTTCCTACATATTCTACGAAGATTTTTATCGGTCAAACCGCATGACAACATACGTTATTCCCTTTGTCATCGGTATGTTACTTGCCCGAGATTCGATCATCGGTATCCTCATACCTAGTTCAATCTCGTTACCGGCAAGTCTCTTTACTCGTTCTGTAATGCATCATTCCGTAAGTAACTCATTAGTCACATTGCTTGCAAGGCTTATAATGATGTGCATTACCGAGAGAGCCCAGAGATACCTCTCCGATACTCGGAGTGACAAATCCTAAGCTTGATCTATGTCAACCCAACAAACACCTTCGGAGACACCTGTAGAGCATCTTTATAATCACCCAGTTACTTATGATTTTTGATAGCACACAGGGTGTTCCTCCGGTATTCGGGAGTTGCATAATCTCATAGTCAGAGGAATATGTATAAGTCATGAAGAAAGCAATAGCAATAAAACAGAATGATCAACTTGCTAAACTAACGGATGGGTGGGTCTTGTTCATCACATCATTCTCTAATGATGTGATCTCGTTTATCAAATGACAACACATGTCTATGGTCAGGAAACTTAACCATCTTTGATTAACGAGCTAGTCAAGTAGAGGCATACTAGGGACATTCTGTTTGTCTATGTATTCTCACATGTACTAAGTTTCCGGTTAATACAATTCTAGCATGAATAATAAACATTTATCATGATATAAGGAAATGTAAATAACAACTTTATTATTGCCTCTAGGGCATATTTCCTTCATTTCGAACCTCCTCTACCATATAAGGGGCGAGGAGAGCAATATTCATTTCATCTGTCACTTTTCTTCTGACGAGGGATAAAACATCCGGATTCGGTTGAGCAACTTGTGACGTAAATAGATTAGAAAAGTAACCCGTAATATGGTTTCTCATCTCTGTATCTTGCAGCCAAACACCATTATCATCAAGCAATTTTTTAATCTGATTTCTTTTTTTTCTGGTCATTGCCGCATTGTGGAAAAAAGAAGTGTTGCGATCACCATGTAAAAGCCAGTTTGCATGACCCCTTTGTAGCAAGTAGATCTCCTCTTGCTCTAAAAGATATTCAATAATGACAAGAATCTCTTTTTGTCATACTTGGGATTCCGCATTTATAGGACCCCTCCGCAGCTTCTCCAATTCTTTTTTTAATTTATTTATTCTTTTTTTGGTCCTCTCAGAATATCACAGTCCCAAATATGCAAATCCGCATTCACCGCTCGTGTACGCTCAACAAGAGATGGCCCAATACCCCGTATCTTTGCTTTTTCCCATGATGTACGTACAATTTCTTCAAATGTTTGTTCTTTGAGCCATCGGGCTTCAAATTGTTTCAGTCGGCTTCTTGGTTGGTTAAAAACATTACCTTCAAAATATTATGTATCCATAATGAGAGGGCAATGATCAGAGTGTACATGTTCTTCATTTATAACTGCAGATCTAGGGAACTTGTTTGCCCATTTCACTGGCTCAACTGTTTTCTTTACTTCATGTATCCGTGTACTTCTTTGTTGGGTCTAACCTGCTACCTGATATTGGGGGGGGGGGGGAATTAGGCATGGCAAATGGAATGTTTTTTATGTCAAATTATGTTTGTTGAGAATGGTAAATTTAGTTGGTGAGCATGGCAAATTCACCTTAGGTTATTTTTTCAGAAAATTGCCGTGCTTGTACACTAAATTTGTCATCTTCGCGTCAAAATAAATTGTCATGAAAAATGTTCAATTTGCCATACCTAAAAATCCGACTTCAAATTTTTAGCATTCCGGAAGAACAAATAAAGTTTTCCCTCAATTTATGGTTTCATCCTCTCGTCGTCAGCGTTGAGTTTAACCCTACCCTTGTCTCCATGTCTCCTAACCGCAGACTATTCTCACGATGATCAAGGGGCGGTCTTTTCACTTCTTCCTAGCCTTGGAGCACTTTGTGATGGTGACGCGTGAGGTTTGCATCTAGGGTTTGGCTAATTTTGCATCTGGTGGCACCTTGTCCTTGGGTACGGCGGGGGAAGATGATGTTGAGAGCTTGATGAGGAGCTTGGGCTTGACAAAAGAGGGATCATGATGATGTTGTGGTAGATGATGAGTCATTGCCGCCAGAATCAATCAAATGGTTGGCGGTGGTTAGGGTTCACCGAGATAAAGAGTATAGCCAGCTCTTCAAGAATATGCACAAAACATGGGATCTAAGGGTGAGTTGAGGTAGCACCGGTGAGTCAAGGAGAGGAAGAGGTCTGGGATGTTGGCTGCAACGGATGTGGGGGGTGTTGCCTGGCTGTGGACGATATTCATGAATGGCAAGCATGCGACGAAAAATGGGGAACATGGATCGATTTTATGCTTGAAGAAGGATGGAGACACTGTGCTGGTTGCCTGCTCGGTGATTTTTCTCATGTGTGGCGGACAAAAAATCGGCCGAAGGTGGCAATGACGAACGGAAAAGAGTGTGTGGGACGGACGAAGGTAGCAACGACGAAGCGGGAGTTGGAAGAGGTAAAAACGCTCGTTGAAGGGAGGAAATCAAAGGGAGTCATGCAATTTGTTTTTTTAAAACCCTCTGTGGAAGAGGGTGGTGGGATGTGGAGACGACGCTACCAGCTCCCTTTTAATGATAGAGATAGGAATCCGATAACGTCCGGACGTCAGCTACGAGCACATGGCAAATTGAACGTTTTCGGTGACAAATTTAGTGACGTGAGGATGCCAACTTTAGTTGGCAAGCATGGCAACTTCGTGCTTTAGTTTTTTTTGACAGGAAATTGCTTTGTGTGTCAACTAACTTACATCCTTGCGTCACTAGACTTGCCATCGAAAACATTCGATTAGTCATGTGCTCATACCAGGTACTTATCATTTGGGTAGAGATATATGCCTTTTTTAGGGACTAGATGACTCAATCAAACATAAAAAATAAAAAGAGGAATGGAAAATACGCACACGAATCTTCACCTGAAATTAGTGACATACTTCCTCCGTTCCGAATTACTGGTCGCAGAACTGGATGTATCTAGAACTAAAAAATGTCTAGATACATCTATTTCTACGACAAGTAATTCCGAACGGAGGGAGTAGAATTTAGATGCGTAATACTTAGGACATGTATCTAGATGTGCTTTAGTAAAACTATAGTGATTTTAAAGAATAATCTATGCAAGAATTCAAAAAAAAATCCATTCTTATTGGCAACCGCCTGGAGTCTAACAATCATCATTGATTCCCGTCCTTTGTACTACAATGCAACCCCTCAGAATATAGTGTTCCATCATCAATAATGAATAAATGTTTGCCCATAAAAAATAAATAAAAAGAAAGAATAGCTGTTCACTTTACGATTCACTGCAACAAAACAAACTACAAGCACGCACGTTGTTGCGGTGAGGCCAACGTCTGGGGAGCGCGCCCGGAAACGCAACCGGCGCTCACAGCCGCGTCCGGGTGGGCCAGCCCAAGAACAAAGTGCGGCGTGTAAAAATCCGGCAGAACTGGATGTATCTAGAACTAAAAAATTCTAGATACATCTATTTCTACGACAAGTAATTTCGAACGGAGAGAGTAGTATTTAGATGCGTAATACTTAGGACATGTATCTAGATGTGCTTTAGTAAAACTATAGTGATTTTAAAGAATAATCTATGCAAGAATTAAAAAAAAACCATTTTTATTGGCAACCGCCTCGAGTCTAACAATCATCATTGATTCCCGTCCTTTGTACTACAATGCAACTCCTCAGAATATAGTGTTCCATCATCAATAATGAATAAATGTTTGCCCATAAAAATAAATAAAAATAAAGAATAGCTGTTCACTTTACGATTCACTGCAACAAAACAAACTATAAGCACGCACGTTGTTGCGGTGAGGCCAACGTCTGGGGAGCGCGCCCGGAAACGCAACCGGCGCTCACAGCCGCGTCCGGGTGGGCCAGCCCAAGAACAAAGTGCGGCGTGTAAAAATCCGGCAGAACTGGATGTATCTAGAACTAAAAAATGTCTAGATACATCTATTTCTACGACAAGTAATTCCGAACGGAGGGAGTAGTATTTAGATGCGTAATACTTAGGACATGTATCTAGATGTGCTTTAGTAAAAACTATAGTGATTTTAAAGAATAATCTATGCAAGAATTCAAAAAAAAATCCATTCTTATTGGCAACCGCCTGGAGTCTAACAATCATCATTGATTCCCGTCCTTTGTACTACAATGCAACCCCTCAGAATATAGTGTTCCATCATCAATAATGAATAAATGTTTGCCCATAAAAAATAAATAAAAATAAAGAATAGCTGTTCACTTTACAATTCACTGCAACAAAACAAACTACAAGCATGCACGTTGTTGCGGTGAGGCCAACGTCTGGGGAGCGCGCCCGGAAACGCAACCGGCGCTCACAGCCGCGTCCGGGTGGGCCAGCCCAAGAACAAAGTGCGGCGTGTAAAAATCCGGCAGAAAATTGCTAGAGAGAAGAATCGAACTAGTGCCAACGCCCTACCGTACAGGAAAACTAACCACTCCACCACCTAACAGTTACTAACTCCTTACAGTGCAAACTCTTTAAGACATACTCCTACATGCGCTATTTATTGCGCATTAAATAATACGAAAACAGTACCATTCAGATTTTTCAATTATCTGAAAACATGTTCACATATTTCAAATGAATATTACGAACGTGCAAAACAATTTCACCAAAATGAAAAAATTGCAAGTTCGAAAACAGTTTATTAATTTGAGAAAAACACAAAAAGTGAAAAAAAATCATGAGTTTGAAAAAACGTTCAACTGTTTTGAAAAAATTTCATCGATTTTGAAAAAAGTTCATTGAAATTGAAATTTTTTCATTCAATTTGAAAAAATTTCATTCAATTCGAAAAAAGTTCATTGAATTTTAAAAAAAGTTCGCTGATTTTGAAAAAAGTTCATCAATTTTGAAAAAAGTTTCATCAAAATTGAATTTTTTAACCAATTTTAAAAATGTTCATTTAATTTAAATAAAATATCACTGATTTTGAAAAAAGTTCATCAATTTTGAAAATAAGCTCATCAAATTTAAAAAAGAATCATTCAATTGAAAAAATAGTTCATAATTTTGAAAAAAGTTCATGGAATTTTGAAAAATGTTCATGAAATTTGAAAATTTAGTTCATCAAATTTGAAAAAAAATTCACCAAATTTAAGAAAAGTTCACCGATTTTGGAAAAATGTTCATCAAATTTGAAAAATGTTCACCAAATTAGAAAGAACTCATCAAATTTGGAAAAAAGTTCATCGTATTTGAAAAAGAATCCGCCCATTTAAGAAGATAAAAGGAAAAATAAAGAAAAGGAAAAAGAATAAAAACGTGTGAAACTAAACAGTGAACTGGGAAAAGCCCCATGAAAGTAATAATAAAAGAAAGTAAAAAAGCAATTTGCACAAGACAGTGATGCTGGCGTTGTGGTTTGCGCTGTGACCTAGGAGCGCAGGGATCCAGAGTTTCGAGTCCTATCGTCGCGAAGCGCCTAATAGGATTAGCCCAACGTTTGTGCATGTCTTCTATACTTGTAGAATCCGATGGGCTGAATAAATACACAGCCGGCCTTGGCCTTTGGTGGTGTAGCAAAGATTAATGTCAATGCTTCAATCTTTAGTTAGGAATAATGTAAGAGGTGCAAGTGCGGGAGCTCCGCGTCGCGCTACTGGGCCGGCCCAGGTGAGTTTCGACTGAACTATGGGCCGGCCCAACGCGCGGTGATGTAGGCGCCCGTTTGCGGAATGCACGTTAATGGGCGCCTGCAGCGCCTAATAGGATTCGCCCAACGTCTGTGCATGTCTTCTATACTTGTAGAATCCGATGGGCCGAACTGTTGGGGAACGTTGCAGAAAACAAAAAATTTCCTACGATTTCACTAAGATCCATCTATGAGTTCATCTAGCAACGAGTGATCGGATTGCATCTACATACCTTTGTAGATCACGCGCGGAAGCGTTCAAAGAACGGGGATGAGGAAGTCGTACTCGACGTGATCCAAATCACCAGAGATCCTAGCGCCGAACGGACGGCACCTCCGTGTTCAACACACGTACGGTCAGCGTGACGTCTCCTCCTTCTTGATCCAGCAAGAGGGGAGGAGAGGTTGATGAAGATCCAGCAGCACGACGGCGTGGTGGTGGATGCAGCAGTCACCGCAGTAGGGCTTCGCCGTTCTTCTGCGAGAGGGAGAGGTGTAGCAGGGGAGAGGGAGGCGCCAAGAGTCAAGGGTGCGGCTGCCCCTCCCTCCCTCCCCCTTTATATAGGCTCCCCAAGGGGGGGCGCTGGCCCTAGGAGATGGGATCTCCTAGGGGGGCGCCGGCCCTAGGAGATGGGATCTCCTAGGGGGGCGGTGGCCAAGGGTGGAGTGGCCCCCAAGGCAAGTGGGGCGCCCCCCCCCCACCCTAGGGTTTCCAACCCTAGGCGCAAGGGGTGGGCCAAGGGGGCACACCAGCCCACTATGGGCTGGTTCCCCTCCCCACTTCAGCCCATGGGGCCCTCCGGGATGGGTGGTCCCACCCGGTGGACCCCCGGGACCCATCCGGTGGTCCCGGTACAATACCGATGACCCCCGAACGCACCAGCCCACTATGGGCTGGTTCCCCTCCCCACTTCAGCCCATGGGGCCCTCCGGGATGGGTGGTCCCACCCGGTGGACCCCCGGGACCCATCCGGTGGTCCCGGTACAATACCGATGACCCCCGAACGCACCAGCCCACTATGGGCTGGTTCCCCTCCCCACTTCAGCCCATGGGGCCCTCCGGGATGGGTGGTCCCACCCGGTGGACCCCCGGGACCCATCCGGTGGTCCCGGTACAATACCGATGACCCCCGAACGCACCAGCCCACTATGGGCTGGTTCCCCTCCCCACTTCAGCCCATGGGGCCCTCCGGGATGGGTGGTCCCACCCGGTGGACCCCCGGGACCCATCCGGTGGTCCCGGTACAATACCGATGACCCCCGAACGCACCAGCCCACTATGGGCTGGTTCCCCTCCCCACTTCAGCCCATGGGGCCCTCCGGGATGGGTGGTCCCACCCGGTGGACCCCCGGGACCCATCCGGTGGTCCCGGTACAATACCGATGACCCCCGAACGCACCAGCCCACTATGGGCTGGTTCCCCTCCCCACTTCAGCCCATGGGGCCCTCCGGGATGGGTGGTCCCACCCGGTGGACCCCCGGGACCCATCCGGTGGTCCCGGTACAATACCGATGACCCCCGAACGCACCAGCCCACTATGGGCTGGTTCCCCTCCCCACTTCAGCCCATGGGGCCCTCCGGGATGGGTGGTCCCACCCGGTGGACCCCCGGGACCCATCCGGTGGTCCCGGTACAATACCGATGACCCCCGAACGCACCAGCCCACTATGGGCTGGTTCCCCTCCCCACTTCAGCCCATGGGGCCCTCCGGGATGGGTGGTCCCACCCGGTGGACCCCCGGGACCCATCCGGTGGTCCCGGTACAATACCGATGACCCCCGAACGCACCAGCCCACTATGGGCTGGTTCCCCTCCCCACTTCAGCCCATGGGGCCCTCCGGGATGGGTGGTCCCACCCGGTGGACCCCCGGGACCCATCCGGTGGTCCCGGTACAATACCGATGACCCCCGAACGCACCAGCCCACTATGGGCTGGTTCCCCTCCCCACTTCAGCCCATGGGGCCCTCCGGGATGGGTGGTCCCACCCGGTGGACCCCCGGGACCCATCCGGTGGTCCCGGTACAATACCGATGACCCCCGAACGCACCAGCCCACTATGGGCTGGTTCCCCTCCCCACTTCAGCCCATGGGGCCCTCCGGGATGGGTGGTCCCACCCGGTGGACCCCCGGGACCCATCCGGTGGTCCCGGTACAATACCGATGACCCCCGAACGCACCAGCCCACTATGGGCTGGTTCCCCTCCCCACTTCAGCCCATGGGGCCCTCCGGGATGGGTGGTCCCACCCGGTGGACCCCCGGGACCCATCCGGTGGTCCCGGTACAATACCGATGACCCCCGAACGCACCAGCCCACTATGGGCTGGTTCCCCTCCCCACTTCAGCCCATGGGGCCCTCCGGGATGGGTGGTCCCACCCGGTGGACCCCCGGGACCCATCCGGTGGTCCCGGTACAATACCGATGACCCCCGAACGCACCAGCCCACTATGGGCTGGTTCCCCTCCCCACTTCAGCCCATGGGGCCCTCCGGGATGGGTGGTCCCACCCGGTGGACCCCCGGGACCCATCCGGTGGTCCCGGTACAATACCGATGACCCCCGAAACTCTCCCGATGACCGAAACTGCACTTCCTATATATAATTCTTCACCTCCGGACCATTCCGGGACTCCTCGTGACGTCCGGGATCTCATCCGGGAGTCCGAACAACTTTCAGGTTACTTCATATTCATATCTCTACAACCCTAGCGTCACCAACCTTAAGTGTGTAGACCCTACGGGTTCGGGAGACAAGTAGACATGGCCGAGATGGCTCTCCGGTCAATAACCAACAGCGGGATCTGGATACCCATGTTGGCTCCCACATGCTCCTCGATGATCTCATTGGATGAACCACGATGTCGAGGATTCAAGCAACCCCGTATACAATTCCCTTTGTCAATCGGTACGTTACTTGCCCGAGATTCGATCGTCGGTATCCCAATACCTCGTTCAATCTCGTTACCGGCAAGTCACTTTACTCGTACCGTAATGCATGATCCCGTGACCAGACACTTGGTCACTTTGAGCTCATTATGATGATGCATTACCGAGTGGGCCCAGAGATACCTCTCCGTCATACGGAGTGACAAATCCCAGTCTTGATCCGTGTCAACCCAACAGACACTTTCGGAGATACCCGTAGTATACCTTTATAGTCACCCAGTTACGTTGTGACGTTTGGTACCAAAGCACTCCTACGGTATCCGGGAGTTACACGATCTCATGGTCTAAGGAAAAGATACTTGACATTGGAAAAACTCTAGCAAACGAACTATACGATCTTGTGCTATGTTTAGGATTGGGTCTTGTCCATCACATCATTCTCCTAATGATGTGATCTCGTTATCAATGACATCCAATGTCCATAGTCAGGAAACCATGACTATCTGTTGATCAACGAGCTAGTCAACTAGAGGCTTACTAGGGACATGTTGGTGTCTATGTATTCACACATGTATTACGATTTCCGGATAACACAATTATAGCATGAATAAAAGACAATTATCATGAACAAGGAAATATAATAATAATCCTTTTATTATTGCCTCTAGGGCATATTTCCAACAGTCTCCCACTTGCAGTAGAGTCAATAATCTAGTTACATTGTGATGATTCGAACACCCATGGAATTCTGGTGTTGATCATGTTTTGCTCTAGGGAGAGGTTTAGTCAACGGATCTGCTACATTCAGGTCCGTATGTACTTTACAAATATCTATGTCTCCATCTTGAACATTTTCACGAATGAAGTTGAAGCGACGCTTGATGTGCCTGGTCTTCTTGTGAAACCTGGGCTCCTTGGCAAGTGCAATAGCTCCAGTGTTGTCACAGAAGAGTTTGATCGGCCCCGACGCATTGGGTATGACTCCTAGGTCGGTGATGAACTCCTTCACCCAGATTGCTTCATGTGCTGCCTCCGAGGCAGCCATGTACTCCGCTTCACATGTAGATCCCGCCACGACGCTCTGCTTGCAGCTGCACCAGCTTATTGCTCCACCATTCAACATATACACGTATTCGGTTTGTGACTTAGAGTCATCCAGATCTGTGTCGAAGCTAGCATCGACGTAACCCTTTACGACGAGCTCTTCGTCACCTTCATAAACGAGAAACATGTCCTTAGTCCTTTTCAGGTACTTCAGGATATTCTTGACCGCTGTCCAGTGTTCCTTGCCGGGATTACTTTGGTACCTTCCTACCAAACTCACGACAAGGTTTACATCAGGTCTGGTACACAACATGGCATACATAATAGAACCTATGGCTGAGGCATAGGGGATGACACTCATCTCTTCTATATCTTCTGCCGTGGTCGGACATTGAGCTGAGCTCAATTTCACACCTTGCAACATAGGCAAAAACCCCTTCTTAGACTGATCCATATTGAACTTCTTCAATATCTTATCAAGGTATGTGCTTTGTGAAAGACCTATGAGGCGTCTTGATCTATCTCTATAGATCTTGATGCCTAATATATAAGCAGCTTCTCCAAGGTCCTTCATTGAAAAACTCTTATTCAAGTAGGCCTTAATGCTGTCCAAAAGCTCTATATCATTTCCCATCAAAAGTATGTCATCTACATATAATATGAGAAATGCTACAGAGCTCCCACTCACTTTCTTGTAAACGCAGGCTTCTCCATAAGTCTGCATAAACCCAAACGCTTTGATCATCTCATCAAAGCGAATGTTCCAACTCCGAGATGCTTGCACCAGCCCATAAATCAAGCGTTGGAGCTTGCACACCTTGTCAGCATTCTTAGGATCGACAAAACCTTCCGGCTGCATCATATACAATTCTTCCTTAAGGAAACCATTAAGGAATGTCGTTTTGACGTCCATTTGCCATATCTCATAATCATGGAATGCGGCAATTGCTAACATGATTTGGACGGACTTCAGCTTCGCTATCGGTGAGAAAGTCTCATCGTAGTCAACCCCTTGAACTTGTCGATAACCCTTAGCGACAAGCCGAGCTTTATAGATGGTCACATTACCATCCGCGTATGTCTTCTTCTTAAAGATCCATTTATTTTCTATGGCTCGCCGCTCAACGGGCAAGTCAGTCAAAGTCCATACTTCGTTTTCATACATGGATCCTATCTCAGATTTCATGGCTTCCAGCCATTTGTCGGAATCCGGGCCCGCCATCACTTCTTCATAGTTCGAAGGTTCACCGTTGTCTAACAACATGATTTCCAAGACAGGGTTGCCGTACCACTCTGGTGCGGAACGTGTCCTTGTGGACCTACAAAGTTCAGTAGCAACTTGATCTGAAGTTTCATGATCATCATCATTAACTTCCTCTCTAGTCGGTGCAGGCACCTCAGGAACATTTTCTTGAGTTGCGCCATTTTCCGGTTCAAGAGGTAATACTTCATCAAGTTCTACTTTCCTCCCACTTACTTCTTTCGAGAGAAACTCCTTCTCTAGAAAGGATCCATTCTTGGCAACAAAGATCTTGCCTTCGGATCTGAGGTAGAAGGTATACCCAATAGTTTCTTTAGGGTATCCTATGAAGACGCATTTTTCCAACTTGGGTTCGAGCTTTTCAGGTTGAAGTTTCTTGACATAAGCATCGCATCCCCAAACTTTTAGAAACAACAGCTTAGATTTCTTCCCAAACCATAATTCATACGGTGTCGTCTCAACGGATTTCGACGGAGACCTATTTAAAGTGAATGCGGCAGTCTCTAAAGCATAGCCCCAAAATGATAGTGGTAAATCGGTAAGAGACATCATAGATCGCACCATATCTAATAGAGTGTGATTACGACGTTCGGACGCACCATTACGCTAAGGTGTTCCAGGCGGCGTGAGTTGTGAAACTATTCCACTTTTTCTTAAGTGTGTGCCAAATTCGTGACTCAAGTATTCTCCTCCACGATCTGATCGCAAGAACTTGATTTTCCTGTCACGTTGATTCTCAACCTCACTCTGAAATTCCTTGAACCTTTCAAAGGTCTCGGACTTGTGTTTCATTAAGTAGACATACCCATATCTACTCAAGTCATCAGTGAGGGTGAGAACATAACGATAACCACCGCGAGCCTCAACACTCATTGGACCGCACACATCAGTATGTATGATTTCCAATAAGTTGGTTGCTCGCTCCATTGTTCCTGAGAACGGAGTCTTGGTCATTTTACCCATGAGGCATGGTTCGCACGTGTCAAATGATTCGTAATCAAGAGACTCTAAAAGTCCATCTGCATGGAGCTTCTTCATGCGTTTGAAACCTATGTGACCAAGGCGGCAGTGCCACAAATATGTGGGACTATCATTATCAACCTTACATCTTTTGGTACTCACACTATGAATATGTGTAGCATTACGCTCGAGATTCATTAAGAATAAACCATTCACCATCGGAGCATGACCATAAAACATATCTCTCATATAAATAGAACAACCATTATTCTCGAATTTAAATGAGTAGCTATCTCGTATTAAACGAGATCCTGATACAATGTTCATGCTCAAACTTGGCACTAAATAACAATTATTGAGGTTCAAAACTAATCCCGTAGGTAAATGTAGAGGCAGCGTGCCAACGGCGATCACATCGACCTTGGAACCATTCCCGACGCGCATCGTCACCTCGTCCTTCGCCAGTCTCCGCTTATTCCGCAGCTCCTGCTTTGAGTTAAAAATGTGAGCAACTGCACCGGTATCAAATACCCAGGAGCTACTACGAGTACTGGTAAGGTACACATCAATTACATGTATATCAGATATACCTTTCGTTTTGCCGGCCTTCTTGTCCGCTAAGTATTTGGGGCAGTTCCACTTCCAGTGACCACTTTCCTTGCAATAAAAGCACTCAGTCTCGGGCTTGGGTCCATTCTTTGGCTTCTTCCCGGCAGCTTGCTTGCCGGGCGCGGCAACTCCCTTGCCGTCCTTCTTGAAGTTCTTCTTACCCTTGCCTTTCTTGAACTTAGTGGTTTTATTCATCATCAACACTTGATGTTCCTTTTTGACTTCTACCTCTGTTGATTTCAGCATTGCAAATACTTCAGGAATGGTCTTTTCCATCCCCTGCATATTGAAGTTCATCACAAAGCTCTTGTAGCTCGGTGGAAGCGACTAAAGGATTCTGTCAATGACCGCGTCATCCGGGAGATTAACTCCCAGCTGAGTCAAGCGGTTATGTAACCCTGACATAGTGAGTATGTGCTCACTGACAGAACTATTTTCCTCCATCTTACAGCTGAAGAACTTGTCGGAGAATTCATATCTCTCGACCCGGGCATGAGCTTGAAAAACCATTTTCAGCTCTTTGAACATCTCATATGCTTCGTGTCTCTCAAAACGCTTTTGGAGCCCCGGTTCTAAGCTGTAAAGTATGCCACACTGAACGAGGGAGTAATCATCAGCACATGTCTGCCAAGCGTTCATAACGTCTTGTTCCGCAGGGAGAACAGGTGCGTCACCTAGCGGTGCTTCTAGGACATAATCTTTCTTTGCAGCTATGAGGATGATCCTCAGGTTCCGGACCCAGTCCGTATAATTGCTGCCATCGTCTTTCAGCTTGGTTTTCTCTAGGAACGCGTTGAAGTTGAGGACAACGTTGGCCATTTGATCTACAAGACATATTGTAAATATTTTAGACTAAGTTCATAATAATTAAGTTCATCTATTTAATGAACTCCCACTCAGATAGACATCCCTCCAGTCATCTAAGTATAACATGATCCGAGTTAACTAGGCCGTGTCCGATCATCACGTGAGACGGACTAGTCAAAATCGGTGAACATCTTCATGTTGATCGTATCTTCTATACGACTCATGCTCGACCTTTTGGTCTTCTGTGTTCCGAGGCCATGTCTGTACATGCTAGGCTCGTCAAGTCAATCTAAGTGTTTGCATGTGTAAATCTGTCTTACACCCGTTGTATGTGAACGTTGGAATCTATCACACCCGATCATCATGTGGTGCTTCGAAACAACGAACTATCGCAACGGCGCACAGTTAGGGGGAACACTTTCTTGAAATTATTATGAGGGATCATCTTATTTACTACCGTCGTTCTAAGTAAACAAGATGAAAAAACATGATAAACATCACATGCAATCAAATAATAATAGTGACATGATATGGCCAATATCACATAGCTCCTTTGATCTCCATCTTGGGGCTCCATGATCATCTTGTCACCGGCATGACACCATGATCTCCATCATCATGATCTCCATCATCGTGTCTCCATGAAGTTGCTCGCCAACTATTACTTCTACTACTATGGCTAACACGTTTAGCAATAAAGTAAAGTAATTTACATGGCGTTTCTCAATGACACGCAGGTCATACAAAAAATAAAGACAACTCCTATGGCTCCTGCCGGTTGTCATACTCATCGAGATGCAAGTCGTGATTCCTATTACAATAGCATGAACATCTCATACATCACATATATATCATTCATAATTCATCACAACTTTGGCCATATCACATCACAAAACACTTGCTGCAAAAACAAGTTAGACGTCCTCTAATTGTTGTTGCAAGTTTTACGTGGCTGCAATAGGGTTCTAGCAAGAACATTTTCTTACCTACGTGAAAGCCACAACGTGATTTTTCAACTTCTATTTACCCTTCATAAGGACCCTTTTCATCGAATCCGCTCCAACTAAAGTGGGAGAGACAGACACCCGCTAGCCACCTTATGCAACTAGTGCATGTCAGTCGGTGGAACCGGTCTCACGTAAGCGTACGTGTAAGGTTGGTCCGGGCCGCTTCATCCCACAATACTGCTGAAGCAAAATAAGACTAGTAGCGGCAAGAAAGTTGACAACATCTATGCCCACAACAAATTGTGTTCTGCTCGTGCAAAGAGAACTACGCATAGACCTAACTCATGATGCCACTGTTGGGGAACGTTGCAGAAAACAAAAAATTTCCTACGGTTTCACCAAGATCCATCTATGAGTTCATCTAGCAACGAGTGATCGGATTGCATCTACATACCTTTGTAGATCACGCGCGGAAGCGTTCAATGAACGGGGATGAGGAAGTCGTACTCGACGTGATCCAAATCACCGGAGATCCTAGCGCCGAACGGACGGCACCTCCGTGTTCAACACACGTACGGTCAGCGTGACGTCTCCTCCTTCTTGATCCAGCAAGGGGGGAGGAGAGGTTGATGAAGATCCAGCAACACAACGGCGTGGTGATGGATGCAGCAGTCACCGCAGCAGGGCTTCGCCGTTCTTCTGCGAGAGGGAAAGGTGTAGCAGGGGAGAGGGAGGCGCCAAGAGTCAAGGGTGCGGCTGCCCCTCCCTCCCCCCCCCTTTATATAGGCTCCCCAAGGGGGGGCGCCGGCCCTAGGAGATGGGATCTCCTAGGGGGCGGCGGCCAAGGGTGGAGTGGCCCCCAAGGCAAGTGGGGCGCCCCCCCACCCTAGGGTTTCCAATCCTAGGCGCAGGGGGTGGGCCAAGGGGGCGCACCAGCCCACTATGGGCTGGTTCCCCTCCCCACTTCAGTCCATGGGGCCCTCCGGGATGGGTGGTCCCACCCGGTGGACCCCCGGGACCCATCCGGTGGTCTGGTACAATACCGGTGACCCCCCAAACTCTCCTGATGGCCAAAACTACACTTCCTATATATAATTCTTCACCTCCGGACCATTCCGGAACTCCTCGTGACGTCCGGGATCTCATCCGGGACTCCGAACAACTTTCGGGTTACTGCATATTCATATCTCTACAACCCTAGCGTCACCAACCTTAAGTGTGTAGACCCTACGGGTTCGGGAGACATGTAGACATGACTGAGATGGCTCTCCGGTCAATAACCAACAGCAGGATCTGGATACCCATGTTGGCTCCCACATGCTCCTCGATGATCTCATCGGATGAACCACGATGTCGAGGATTCAAGCAACCCCGTATACAATTCCCTTTGTCAATCGGTACGTTACTTGCCCGAGATTCGATCGTCGGTATCCCAATACCTCGTTCAATCTCGTTACCGGCAAGTCACTTTACTCGTACCGTAATGCATGATCCCGTGACCAGACACTTGGTCACTTTGAGCTCATTATGATGATGCATTACTGAGTGGGCCCAAAGATATCTCTCCGTCATACGGAGTGACAAATCCCAGTCTTGATCCGTGTCAACCCAACAGACACTTTCGGAGATACCCGTAGTATACATTTATAGTCACCCAGTTACGTTGTGACGTTTGGTACACCCAAAGCACTCCTACGGTATCCGGGAGTTACACGATCTCATGGTCTAAAGAAAAGATACTTGACATTGGAAAAACTCTAGCAAACAAACTATACGATCTTGTGCTATGTTTAGGATTGGGTCTTGTCCATCACATCATTCTCCTAATGATGTGATCTCGTTATCAATGACATCCAATGTCCATAGTCAGGAAACCATGACTATCTGTTGATCAACGAGCTAGTCAACTAGAGGCTTACTAGGGACATGTTGGTGTCTATGTATTCACACATGTATTACGATTTCCGGATAACACAATTATAGAATGAATAAAAGACAATTATCATGAACAAGGAAATATAATAATAATCCTTTTATTATTGCCTCTAGGGTATATTTCCAACACGAACAAATACACAGCCGGCCTTGGCCTTTGGCTTGGTGTAGCAAAGATTAATGTCGATTCTTCAATATTTAGTTAGGAATAATGTAAGAGGTGCAAGTGCGGGAGCTCCTAACTGGCGCCTTCAGCGTCGGTTTCGTGTTCGGGCGCTGAAGCGTCGCGCTACTGGGCCAGCCCAACTATGGTATCCGGGAGTTACACGATCTCATGGTCTAAAGAAAAGATACTTGACATTGGAAAAACTCTAGCAAACAAACTATACGATCTTGTGCTATGTTTAGGATTGGGTCTTGTCCATCACATCATTCTCCTAATGATGTGATCTCGTTATCAATGACATCCAATGTCCATAGTCAGGAAACCATGACTATCTGTTGATCAACGAGCTAGTCAACTAGAGGCTTACTAGGGACATGTTGGTGTCTATGTATTCACACATGTATTACGATTTCCGGATAACACAATTATAGAATGAATAAAAGACAATTATCATGAACAAGGAAATATAATAATAATCCTTTTATTATTGCCTCTAGGGTATATTTCCAACACGAACAAATACACAGTCGGCCTTGGCCTTTGGCTTGGTGTAGCAAAGATTAATGTCGATGCTTCAATATTTAGTTAGGAATAATGTAAGAGGTGCAAGTGCGGGAGCTCCTAACTGGCGCCTTCAGCGTCGGTTTCGTGTTCGGGCGCTGAAGCGTCGCGCTATTGGGCCAGCCCAACTATGGGCCGGCCCAGCGCACGGTGATGCAGGCGCCCGTTTGCGGAATGCACGTTAATGGGCGCCTGCAGCGCCTAATAGAATTCGCCCAACGTATATGCATGTCTTCTATACTTGTAGAATCCGATGGGCCGAACAAATACACAACCGGCCTTGGCCTTTGGCTTGGTGTAGCAAAGATTAATGTCGATGCTTCAATATTTAGTTAGGAATAATGTAAGAGGTTCAAGTGCGGGAGCTCCTAACCGGCGCCCTCGGCGTCGGTTTCGTGTTCGGGCGCTGAAGCGTCGCGTTACTGGGCCGGTCCAGGTGAGTTTCGACTGAACACAGTAACCACGACGCGAAAAAAAGTGAACGTGAAGAAAAAGCGCGATAGCTAGGTTTCGAACTCAGGATCGCATGCCTTTTTCTCCAAACCGTAATGTAAGAACCACTAGGCCAAACACGTTCTGTTGTTCTCTAACTAGGAAAAAGTTCACTTAACCGTTATTTAGTGAAACAATAACGTAAATCTGAAAATTAGTTAAAAAGTTCATTGATTTTGAAAAAACAAGTTCATCGATTTTGAAAACTAGTTCACTATTTTTTAAAAGTTCACAAAATTTTAAAACCTTTCATCGATTTTGAAAAAAAGTTCAGCGGTTTTGAAAAAAGTTCATAGAATTTTAAAAAAAGATCATCGATTTAGAAAAAAAGTTTATGGAATTTGAAAAAAGTTCATAAAAATTAGAAAAAGTTCATTGAATTTCAAAAAAGTTCATCGAATTTGAAAAATGTTCATCGATTTGAAAAAATAGTACATTGATTTAGAAATAAGTTCATGGAATTTGAAAAAAATGTTCATCGAGTTTTAAAAATGTTCATCAAAATTGGAAAAAGTTCATTAAATTTGAAAAAAGTTCATCAGATTTGAAAAAATAGTTCACCAAATTTGAAAAAAGTTCATCGATTTTGATAAAAGTTCATTGAATTTGAAAAAAGTTCACCGAATTTGAAAAAAAGTTCACAAATTTGCTAAAAAGTTTGCACGTTTAAGAAAATAAAAAAAGAAAAGGAAATGAGAAAAGAAAAATGAAAAAGGAAAAAGGAACCAGAAAAAAACACCCAGAAATTGACCAGCGAACTTTCTAGAAAAAGATTAAAACAATGGAAAGAAGTTAATGCGCACAAGCGCGTCGTTATTCTGGTGGTTAGCGCGCTGCACTCTCAATTGATCGATCCAACATTCGATACATCGCTTGCGCACCTTATTTTTTGTCTCGAATGATATTATTCAGAAACGAGCCGGCCCAGACGGCGTGGGGGTGTGCGCCCGTTTGCGCCGTTGCCTGTAACGGGCGCAACGGGCGTCGTTTAGGAAATGCCTGCAAGTGCGGCCATCTGTCGTGATGACAAAGGTGTATACCTGGGAGCTTCAGTGACAGTCTTTGATGGACTAGTCGATCTTGAATGTTTGGAAGCTCATGCTTGTTGTGAGGCATTCGCCCTAGCAACAGACCTGCAGTTGAGAAGGGTGGAAGTTGCAACTGACTGCTTACCCACTGTCAACCATTTATATGGTAACTTCATGGGCTCCTCGACGACTATTATCAGGGATATAAAACTGAGCGCACAAGCGCGTCGTTATTCTGGTGGTTAGCGCGCTGCACTCTCAATCAATCGATCCAAGGTTCGATACATCGCTTGCGCACCTTATTTTTTGCCTCGAATGATATTATTCAGAAACGAGCCGGCCCAGGCAGCGCAGGGGTGTGCGCCCGTTTGCGCCGTTGCTTGTAACGGGCGCAACTGGCGCCGTTTAGGAAATGCCTGCAATTGCAGCCATCTGTCGTGATGACAAAGGTGTATACCTGGGAGCTTCAGTGACAGTCTTTGATGGACTAGTCGATCCTGAATGTTTGGAAGCCCATGCTTGCTGTGAGGCATTCGCCCTAGCAACAGACCTGCAGTTGAGAAGGGTGAAAGTTGCAACTGACTGCTTACCCACTGTCAATCATTTATATGGTAACTTCATGGGCTCCTCGGCGACCATTATCAGGGATATAAAACTGAGCATGAGGCAAGTCAATGAGTCTAAAGTGATGCATGAAGCTAGAGAATGCAATTTTGAAGCTCATGCTTTGGCTAAGGCTTCGGCCTCTCTTGCCGCTGGACGGCACCTTTGGTTATCCACTTTTTTTACTGTTTTATTTATACCAAACATCATTGAGGTTTAAATAAAGTGTGGTGACCCCTAAAAAAAGGATAAAGTCCAAAATAAACCTTGAAGTTGTAGGCGAAAGCTAAATCAAACCCTGAATTTTGAATCCTGGAAATTGGCACTCTGAACTTAGAATCCCGGTCTATTTTGAACCCTAAACCTTTTTGGCACACTGGGAATACAACAATCCCAGCCGGGATTCCAGCTACTGTCACGGACAAGAATTTGGGCCGGCCCACTATAACACAACAAGAATTTGTGAGGTTTAAAATTTTTTCGCACATTTCTAAAATTGTTCAGAAGTTAAAATGTTTCTGTTTTCTATTTTTCGTACAAATTCAATTCGTTTGGTGCTTTTAAAAACTGTTTGGAATTTTGAAACTCTATTAGCATTTAAAAACTGTTTGCGATTTTAAAAAAATCACATTTTTCAAAAGATGTTCAGAATTCCAACAGTTTTTCACATGCTATGAAAAATGTTTAGTATTTTCAAAATTGTATCACATTTTTTAAATATTTTTTTGGAATTTCATAAATAATGTTTTTAAAAAATGTTTCGGATTGTTGGCAGTGGACTCGACTGGGCCAGCCCACCATACATGAAGCGAGTTTTCTTTCCTTAACTCTCGATGTAAAAATTCTTTCTTTCTTTTTCTTAACAGGCGACGTAATAATTCCAAAACAAAAAACATGCTATGGAGTCGAACTTGGGACCTGGTAGCCACTACACCAGACGACTATGACTGACATAGTCAGAGGCCCAAAATGTTTAATCAAAAACCAAAGCATTGAACTTTGAAAACATTTTTTAGGGGCAAACAATTATTGAAAACGTATTTATTTATGAAATCTTTGGACATTCTATAAAGTGTGATAACTTTTTGAAAATTTCAAACACTTTTAAAAAATCAACAACTTTGAAAAAGCACCTTTATAAACATTTTTTGAAACCTGAACAAAATTTTAAAGTGCAAACACTTTTTGAAACATTAATTTTTTCTGCAACCTGAACAAAATTTTAAAGTGCGGGCACTTTTTGATACATAAACATTTTCTGAAACCTGAAAATATTTTGTGACATCTAAAACATATCACAAGTTTTAAAAATTGTACGGGCCAATCCAAATGTTTATACAATGTATAATAATATTTGTGTGATTCAAAAAAATGTTTTATACATTCAAAAAAATGTAACATTTCAAGAATGTTCACGAGTTCCAAAAAATGTGTTTTTGACATTTTCAAAAGGATGTGTCTACAATGTAAAAAAATGTTTGTGTGATGTAAAAAAATGTGTCATAACCTGAACAGAATATATGTGGCATGTCCTTGCAAAAAGCGTATGCAAATATAAAAATGTTGAACCATGTAAAAGAGTGTTCGTGTAGTTTTATAAAAAATATTGTCATTAAGAAAATGTAAAACATGTATTTGGAAAAATATTACCATGTATTCAAAAAGTTTTGAAAACATTTAATTTATAAATGTACATAATGTATTTGAAAATATCAAAAAATTATCTAAGAATATTTAATGTGTGTGTTAAAAATGTACATTGGGTACTGAGAAAAAATAGACATGTGTGAAAATGAAAAAGAAAAGAAACGAAAAAGGAAGAAACTAAGAAAAACCAGAATAGTGTGCGCGTGCGAGCAACTGCGCTACTAGGCCGGCCCAATTCAGCAAATCCCAGCCATGTCCTGTCAAGGTTTTAAATAGATCGGGATTAGAGAGTTTGGTATGCTGATTTCAGGGATTAAGAGTTCGAGATTTGTTTTAGCTTTCACTCATAAATTGAAGGTTTGTTTTGGATTTTTTCAAAAAAAAACCAAGGTCAGCACCCTCTGACAGGAGGTACCGGGCACGTAATCGACGTGCGCAGTTTTGCATCGGGAACGCAAAGATGACTGTGTCTTCTGTATTCGGTCGTGCAGTCAAAATCCTGCGTTAGATCTCCTGGACATTACATGAGCAAAAATGCTACACGTACAGACACATTGTACTTTTTACAGGTTGAGGACTGCGCGCTCTTCTAATTGACCCTCGCTTAATTTTCATCGGTGAGCCCGTGCGTCTTAATCAATCCACGGCCAATCAATGTTAAGCAACCTGTAAAACCCCGTATAACTCCGTACGTCTAGCAAAGTCGTTACATCAGCGTGCCCGACTTCGCTAGGAAGTTGACTCAGAGCTTCCTAGAATAAAGAGACAAAATATTACTCCAGTTGAGCCTTGAACACTCTGCGTGCACCAGTTTGACCCCAGCTGCATGCATCCCTTCCCTTCCCTGGACGCTGAACCGAAACCGACTGTACTGCTGTCGCTGGCTCTCGCAGTCTTCGTCCGCTTCTTCCACCCCTTCCTCGGCGCGGCGCTGCTTCACAAATCTCGCGTTCGTCCCACTCTCTTTCTTTGCCTTCGTTGGGTGCCACCGATCTCATCTGCTTCGCCTTCGAGGCCACTCACGACTATGGCCCCAATTCGCCGCAACAGGCGGCAGACACAAGGGAAGGAGGCCCAGTCGGGCTTTGAGGCGCCGTCTCTGCGCGGCGGCAATGCGCCGACCGGCGAGTTCGGCACCTGTCCCCAGCCGGATCGCACCGTGCACTTTCCCAGGCCCAAGGGGATCGGGCCTGTCGGCGAGTCCAGCTCCAGCAAGCACCGCTCGCCGCCGCAGGAAGAGGACGTCGAGATGGCGGCCTGGCAGCAGGCGGACCGTCAGCGGCGGAAGTGGAGCGAGTCAACGGCGGGAGGCGAGCAGGCGAGAGCGCCGCGGCGATGGGCGGCGAGGTACTCGACGTTTCTCATGAAGGACACGCCGTGGCACGCGGGAGGGGTCCTCCTCCTCCAGCCCGGTGACAACCCTCGCCTCATCCTTAAGGACAACCGCGGCGTCACCATCGATGCGCGACTCCTTCGTGATGGCGAATCCGTGTCCTTTGATGACACCATCCTGTTCCCATGCCACCGGGCTATCGTCGGCCACGCCCAGGGAGAAGGTGACTCCCGGGTTTGAGTTCGTGGATCTGCGACTGATTGTTCGTACTGCGTCGCTGACGAGGGGAGGCGCGAACAGGGCCGTGTTTTGAAAATTGGTTTATGAGCCCGGGCTCAAATGTACCGTTATCTTTTCTTGCATCAAATTTAGAGATTTTTATTACTCTATCCAGTTTATATTAATTGTCGCTCAAACAGATGTATGTAGTACTGAAATACATTTAATATGGGTTGAAGAAAATACTTAATAGCGATATGGTTACAATCAGCCAAAACGCTGTCAACAAGGAAGTCACGGCAGGGGAAGACTTAGACATTTTTGAAGTAGTTAGCTGGGAATTGAGAAACTCCTCAATTTTCTGCAATCTTAAGTTGAGAAGTAATCAAGTGGGGTTTAGAATGATTACAGTTTATGGATATGCATATGAGGGGGTCAAAGAGGACTTTCTCTCTGAGCTTCACTCTGTGTTTTTAGATTCTAGTACATCCACCCTAATTGGAGGGGATTTTAACCTAGTTAGATACAATAGTGATAAGAGTAATGGAAATACTAACCAGAGATGGGCAGATAATTTTAATGCCTGGATTGAGATTTGGAGTTTGTTAGAAATTAAATTTTCCTCCATAAAATACATTTGGGCAAACAACCAAGCTGACATGATTATGTTTACAATAGATAGAATGTTTTGCAACACTGAGCTAGATGGCATTTTCCCACTTGCATTTAGCAGTGCTCGCCCCAGATTGGATAGTGATCATATCCCAATTATTTGGGATTCAGTGATGAATAAACAAGCTAAACCTAGTAGTTTTAAATTTGAGAGATGGTGGCTCTTTAGAGAGGACTTCAAAACTCTGGTGGTAGATATTTGGAATGCACCAGTCTCTGGAATACCTCAATAGATGTGTGGCAAGAGAAAGTTAGGAGATTTATTAGGAAAACCACCAAGGGGTGGAGTGCCAACATTGAGGCAGATCTAAGAAGAAACAAAAATAAGCTTATGGAAGATTATGATAAATTAGATGTTTTAGCTGAGAATAGGGAGCTCGGTGAGCAGGAGCAAGATAGTATGAGAGCTATACACCTAGAACTCCAAAGACACTGGTTGAAGGAGGAGGTGAAAGCTAAACAAAGATCCAAATATAGGGACATTAAGGAGGGAGATAGGAACACTGAATATTTTCATGCAGTAGCTAACCAGAGGAGGAGGAAGGTCTATATCCACTCACTGGAAAGCCCACAGGGGCTGGTGACTAAAACTGCTGATCTACTTAAGGTAGCCAATGATTTTTATAAATATCTTTTTAAGAAAGGAAGTAGAAATGGTTTCATCCCTGACTTCTTCTCTGAAGAAGAAAAAGTATCTGCTGGGGAGAATGATACCCTCCAGGCCCCCTTTTCAGTAGAAGAAATTAAGGAGGCAGTGTTTGGCTCCTATGCGGATGGAGCTCCTGGCCCAGATGGGATTCCATTTTTATTTTACCAACAATTCTGGGATGTAGTTAAGGGAGACCTTATTAGAATGATTGAGTATTTTTATAATACGAAACTAGATTTATTTAGGTTGAATTTTGCTTTACTAACTCTTATCCCTAAAGTGCCTGATGCTACTTTCATGAAGAAGTTCAGGACCATTAGTCTTTTAAATTGTATCTTTAAGATTTTTACTAAGGTTCTAACAAATAGGATTACCACCATCCTCCAGAGGTTGATTACCTGTACTCAATCTGCTTTTTTGAAAGGCAGGTTTATACTAGAAAGTGTGGTCACTGCTCATGAGGTACTGCACTGTGTCCACTCTGGAAATGAGCATGGTTTAGTGATTAAGCTTGAGTATGAGAAAGCTTTCGACTGTGTGCACCTAGATTTTTTACAAGAGTTGTTGTTGAAGAGATGCTTTGGTCCCAAGTGGATTGCTTGGATCAAAGCCATTGTAAGGGGGGTCAGTAGGAGTTAAAATCGATGGTTGTGAGAGTGAATTTTTCCTAACCGGTAAAGGCCTTAGACAGGGTGATCCTATATCACCCCTACTTTTCCTAATCAAAGCCACTGCTTCAAGGCTGATTGGAGGGCTTTGCCCTAGCTTCTGCCCTGGTGGAGTAAGTTGCCTACAGTATGCGGATGACACTATTCTTTTCTTGCAAAATAACTTGGAAATGGCTCAAAACCTCAAGATGGTTCTAGCTTGTTTTGAACAAGTGTCTGGCATGAGGATTAACTACAACAAGAGTGAGTTAATTCCTATTAAGATGTCTGACGATGAAACCATGAGGTATATAGATGTCCTGAAATGTAAAGGGGGGACTTTCCCTATTAAATATCTTGGGATACCACTGCATTATGACAAAACTTAGGAGAGAAGATATCCAGCCCCTCATAGATAAGATAATCAAGAGAATTGCTGGGTGGAGAGGGAAACTGCTTTCTTATAAAGGGAGGCTACTGTTGATTCAAGCTTGTTTAGCAAGCATACCTATTTACCTTCTTTCCTTTTTTTAAATTTCCTAAATAGGCTATTGAGTTGATCACTTCTCATATGGCCCATTGCCTTTGGAATGACTTTGAAGGACATAAGAAGCTACACCTAGCCAATTGGAGACTAGTGTGTATGAAGAAAGAATTTGGAGGTCTAGGTATACCTAACCTTCAAGAACTCAATATGTGTCTGTTGGGGTCCTGGGTGCAAACATATAATAAACGAGAGGGTAAAGTGTGGAGAAAGGTAGTAGACCAAAAGTATAACACCCACAGACCAAATATTTTTACTAGTAACACTCTCCATGCCTCCAGATTCTGGAAAGGGGTGATGAATGTAGTCAAGGCCATTAAATTTGGCTACAGGTGGTTAGTGGGTGATGGTAAGCAAATCAGGTTTTGGGAAGATACCTGGTTTGGCACTTCCCCCTTAGCTATTCAATATTGGCCCCTATATGCTATTCACAACGAGACCTCGAAAACTATCAGTGAGATCTGGGATGGGGCCCAGGACAAGCTCTCTTTCAGAAGAAATTTTAATGATAAGATGATGGAATCTTGGTACCAACTAGAGGAAATTGTTAAGAAAATCACCCTAGTTGATGAAACAGACTCCCTGGTCTGGCAACTAGACAGTAAAGGAGTGTACTCTAGTAGCTCTCTATATCATGTGATTAATTTTAGAGTGGTGAAACCGGTGTTCATCCTTGTTGTGTGGAAACTGCTTGTGCCACCCAAAATTCATATTTTCCTTTGGCTAGTCTCTTATAATAAGATCATGACCAGAGATAATCTTAGGAAAAGACACATCATTAAACCTCTAGTTTGTGTGTTTTGCTCTTCAGACAAATCTATTCAGCATCTGTTTTTTTATTGTGTTGTTGCTAAAATTATTTGGAGTTTGGTAAGAGACCACTTCAAGAAAGACCTGGGATCTGATCATCTTTCGGTGGCTAGATTTTGGGTTTCTAATAAAAAGAATGATGCTCTTAATGTTGCTAGTTCAGCCACCATTGGGTGCCTATGGAATTTTAGGAATTCCATGATCTTTAATAACATTGCATGGTCTAATATAAAGCAGGTGATAGGGAAACTTCAAGCTATGATCCAAAGCTGGATGATTCTTTCTGGGGACCAAGAAAGAACCCAGTTGGAAGCATTTGTCTCATTCCTGGCGACGCACCTGTCGAAGTCGCTCTGCTTGACGAGTGGCTAGGCGGTTGTGGAGCTCAGCTGTTGGCAGAGAATCTCGAGGGAGAGCACTCAGTCTGCGTGCTGGGGAAAATAAAGACGGTGGGCGACTAGGCTCCTCAGCCGAAGACGGCGCCCCTGAAGGCAAGAAAATCATTCCAGGAGATTGAGGCCGTGGCTTAGGGGTTGTGCAAATTAGGAAACTGCTTCTCCTGCGTGGAATTTGCAGTATGATACACTTTCTTGCTTCACAAAACTTGTTAGTTTTTGCTTGACATTTGGCTTCCCCTCTCCTCTTGGAGTGAGGGGGATAAGCGAGAACCTGAACTGAACTAGGTAAGTCCGAGGTTTCATTTTAATGGAACCGGGGAAGGTTCCCTGTTCTTCTAAAAACAGGAAATCACGGCTCATATCAATCCAACACTCGCATATCCAAATGCAACGAGTAAGCTAAATTAGCACACTGGTATGCCACTTTATTTGTCCTGCTAATCCACAACCAAACACCTAATAAAAGCGTACAATACACAGTGCACATCGTATGGCAGCATGAGGCCTGCGATGGAGGTGGTGGGTGCCACTCCCCATTTTTTAGCCACGACAAGTAGGGGGAATTTGTCGGCAGCCGGCGAGCAGGGAAGATGGTGGCCGTGACCTAGTTTTAGCAAGGGGGAGCAACAATGACGTAGGGGATGGGGTGGAGGTGACCACCAAAGCGGGAGCGCATGTGTGTGGGGGGTGTAATGGCGCAACCATGCCCTGTATTGACCGCCAGCGAGCAGGGAAGACAGCGGCCCTAAGGTTTAGTAAGGAGGAGCAGGCGGAGGCGACCATCGAAGCGGGAGCACTGGGTGGGGGGAGGGCCTCGAGACAGGGTCCTCTTCTCGTGCCCATACAGTCGCCACGTTTTTCCTTGGCTAGTACGTGGGAGTGGGCCAAAACAGAAATCACCAATGATCCACCCCTCTAATAGATCAAGTCAGCTGGCTGATTGAAAACGACCATTTTATAGATCAAGTCAGCTGGCTGATTGAAAATATTTCTTTCCACCAATACTTTATTACGGGTAGCCCAAAGAACCAAAGCAAATGCGGCAAAGCCCATCCACACTAATCTCTTGTCTATTTCTATCGATCCTGCAAAGAAACGTTGCAAGTCGGAAAAAGCCGTCGGGTTCCAATTACAATTTATCGCTGCCTGAATTACACTCCACATGAACCGTGCAATAATGCATCTAAAGAGGATGTGATCACAGGTCTCATCCTCACCACACCATACACATTTGCCCATCTCCCGGTCCATGCCTCTTAAGGACTTGATCTCCACTAGGGATACGGTTGTGGGCTACTTGCCACAAAAAGATCATAATTTTGGCCGGGACTCTTGCCTTCCAGATATCCATCACCTCCCACTTAGGACAGGACTTAAAAATTTCCTTGTAGAATGAGACTGTCAAAAACACACCGTCGCCATCTGAAATCTGTCGGAAAGGAAGATACATCCTCATTTGATCCCAGTCCTCTCTTTCGATCAGGCCAAGAGCTCGACGAAATCCTGCGGCCCAACGCCCATTAACCCATATATCCGCCACCCTGGCGTTTGGGTTGGCTGCAATCACAAGTAAGCATGGCTACTTGGTCCGAAGCAGGCCACCCTCAGACCAAAAATCATACCAAAACATTGTAAGAGCATCTCCGATAGATTATCTTCCACGCCCATTTGGTGATGAGGCACCAATTCTCCTATTTGCGCCCTATAAGGCTGAATAGTTCGCTTCAGATCTGTAACGGGTGAATAGCCAGACTGACTCCTCTCATCTGTTCCTAAACAAGTGAACATCATGTTGTCGAAAAGGATTGCCATTTCTGCGGTTTATTTCGACTGGGTTGTTTTAAGGGAAGATTGGCAAAAGGAGTGTCAATGGATATGTATTAGGCTGCACTTCCCAGTTGGGTGTTCAATTGACTTGCAGTATTAATTAGGCTCAGCTCACGCGGTAACTCCAGGTGCCGGAACAGTGGCTGAAATCATATCATCACCAAGTAAATGTTACTCCGTCCGTTCCGAATTACTCCATGTGTAAAGAAATATAAGAGCATTTAGATAATTATTTTTCTTTACAGAGTATAAGATGTTTGTAAAAAAATTCTGAATTGGATGTATTTTAGTGTGTTTGTTGGCTCATTTCAATTCATATGTAGTCCATATTGAAATATTCAAAACATATTATAATTGGAAACGGAGGGAGCATGTAGAGCACTAACAGTAACTCGTTTTATCTTAGCCGACGACTCGTCATAAACTTTTACTTGTAGTAGCGGGTGATATTGATACATATGCTTTATACTGCCATACCAGGCAAGCAACTTACTTAGCAACCAGTTACAGCATTTGTCGACAACAGCAGCACAATGGCTCCTAGGAATACAAGATACAGGTAGCCAGCCTCAAATTCTGCCCAGCTATGTACCCGAAAATAGGAGGAAGAGAAGGAAAATTGGCCGACAAAAAAAGAAACCTCAAGTTGTTCCAAATGAACGATCAGAGCGGTCGGAGACTTTCTACCGGTTCTGATTCCTCAAGCATCGAGGCCGCCTGAAAGCAATCAGCGGCCTCAGCTAGCCTCCCGTCATGCTTGTGGACCTGTCCTAGGTAGAACCAGGCCATCCGGTTCGTAGGCTCGAGCCTTAGGGCATCCGACAGGAAGCTCCTCGCCACAGGGAGATACTTGGGCCCTTGTTTCGACAGGAGAGCACCGATGGATACCTTGGATGGTACATGATCTACCTCTGTCGAGAGTGCATTCAAGTATGCAGCCAGCGCGTGCTGCGTTTGCTCACCAACCTCATGCATGTCACCTGGAAAGAAATGAACGTATCATGACTGTAAGAGGATATTTGACAGAAAAAAAAAACTAGGGATGTTTTCCAACTTCTAAATTCAATAAATGCCTAGCCTAGATGAATGAGATAAAAAAAAAGGTGAAGCAAAAACTAACACTTTCTATTTGCAGGTTTCATACTCTTTATTTGCAAGGATGAATTCATACTTCTACCAATAACCAGAGATGCACGCATGGCTCACGAGTCATGAACCGGTGACCAAGGTTTCCTCACCTTCTGCATGAAGTGTTGTGGCAGAATAAGTTTTCAGAGCTTTAGCCTTCTGCAAACATATTTCGGCATCTCTGCAGTACGAAAGACTAGCATACAAGTTGGCAAGACCTTGCCAAACTTCAAACTCACTCACTTTATTATCCCTTTCCTGAAACAAATTTCACAAAGTATGAGATGATAAAACAAGAACAGGGTGCATTGGTGAAATTATAGTGGCAGTTAGTTTCAGCAGCTAATACAAACAAGAAAAGCAGTTCAAAGGATATTGCTATTTGAGCAGCATTATTCAGTGTCAGGATCCAATCCCACTCCAAACTAACTAGAAAAGGTATGGGCCGGGCATCATATCTAGAGTAACCTCAGAACCCTCTTGCAAGCAAATAAACATTTTCAAGCAAGCATGAGCTTTTAATGAGACATTTGTGTAATTGAGAAGACAAACCTCTGTGCCATTTTTTAAAGACCCATAAGCCTTCCGTTGTGCCTGAACAAGAGCAAGAAGGGCACGGTATGCTTCAACTGCTTCCATGGGCAATGATTGGGCTGCTTTCAGTTTAGCCCTTATTCTAAGTAATGGCCCTTGTTCCCATTTTGCAGTTTCATCTAATGCAGCATCAGTCACCACTTCTGCTTCTGAATACCTCTGCTGTGCTGAAAGAACCAAAGATAGCAACCTCCAGCCCTTAGAAACAGATCCACCAGTTGTGTCAATGAACTGCTTTGCACATTTCAGTGCAGCCTGCATGTTTCGTTGCTCAGCGTACTCAACCCCCATGTCAAATATTAAATCTGGGTTGTGCCGGTCAAGGGAAAATGCCTCACCAAGTGATTTCAAAGCTTCAGCCTGTAAGAGAGATCTTTGATGATCGGACGAAGCAATTTTAGACTTATTAGCCAGACAACTCCCTAAGAGATGGAGCGCAACACTCCTTAAATGCCCATCTAATAATTCGTCATCAGTGATTGCTCTCTTTGCATACTCTACACCCTCAGAAGCAAGATAATAGTCCGAACTACATATCTTAGCAGCTAAAAGCAGGGCATTTATGTCATTGGGACTCTCATTTTTATTCAAAGACTTCTTTAGCAAATTTAATGCCGCTTCATTATCCGAAGCTGCAGAATAACAAAGGGCTAGACTATACCATCTCTCAGTTCGAGGGTATATTCCAGGCAAAACTTCTTCAAAATGCTTGGCAAGCACAGATGTCTGGCCACAGAGTGACAATGCAAAGGTTAGATGCTCCATCACTGAGGGATCCCAGTGAGTCTTTCCAAGGTACCACTTCTTCAATAGTATCATGAGCAGAAGGATTGCCTCTTCCAAATTATTCTTAGGAACAAATGAACCTTCGGTTTGTGAAGCCAAGCTCGGCGGACTTGCCTCAACACCACCATACAACAGAAAAACAGAAAACCTCTTCTGAATCCTCGTGCAGCATTCATCGTCGAGATTCCATTGACTAAGAAGAGCACGCCGGTAAGAAGCAAGTGCTTCTTGATAAGCCCCAGCTTGCTTCCAAAGTTCTGGGAGTAGCTCAACTGATTTACTGACAGTTTCCTGCAGCTTTTGTTCAACCATGACATCAGGTATGCCACGTTGGAAGATACTTTCAACAGCATCAAGGACGCTTTTACACTGTTGAGCGGCCTCTGCAAGTGAATGGATTCATGGTGTCACAACAAGCATAACAAAATGGCCAGAGTGAAAGTTTGCATTCGTACCTATTGCTTTCCCCAACTTTTGAAGAGACATTGCCTTCAAGTAAATGGCTTCAAGAACAAGGCTAGCAGCATGCTGTGATCCTGAATTCGATGAATCTGACCGTAGTTTGTTATTCCGCTTGGAAGATGGTTTTTCTGAAAGCGACGGTTGGAAACGCTGAATAGCAGCTTGAAGGTCTATTCCATCAAATACTCGAAGTGCAGCTTCCACATTTCCTCTCTGATATTCTAGTCTCCCGAGGAGAGCTCTTGCTTCCTAATTTTCAAAGCAAATACGTACATAAAAGGCAATGTTAGCAGCAACAAAATATAAGAGGTGCTGAGTATTCTTTGGCTACTGGCCTATCAGCAATCACAGTTTAGGAGCATTCAGCTAGTCAAGCACAAATAAACTTTTTAGCACATATTGGTACTCAGTATCAGTAATCACAACCAAACAATTTAGCTTATACTACTTGTTTAAACTTAATTAGGGTTCTGAACTCTGGGCATAAACTATGTCCCGTTGTCCTAAAAATGATACCTGAAGATCATATATTTTTATCAAAGAGGCAGACAAGCATCTCTACTCTAACGTAATTTCTTGTTGATAGTTAAGCACGAAACTCCAAGATTTCTGATGTTTTCAAACTCACCAGAAAAGGAAATCGTGTAAACATTAGAACATGTGAGATAAACACAAAACTGTCGAATTATCATTTGTCGCAAAATATAGAGAAATAAGGGAAATGAAATCGTTTTGCCGCAACAAAGACTAAACAAGAACAAAGAGCTGCCCAACTGAACTAAACAAAGAAAACAATCTCTTTTTTTCACATCCAATTCCCATTGTGTTAATCATGCAAATTGCTTCTGAATTCGACCACACTTGTACCTTCCATCCATTACAAATTGCACAAACTTCTTACTGAGTGTTAGAATGGCTGGCTAGGTCCCAAATTCACTAGATAACATATCACCCACTGACCAAACCATGGTCAAACGGTTATACAACATCTAAAAGCAAGATCGTTTTCCACATCTATCCACGAGTTATTTCACTTTCTTTGAGTTCTGCATTCTCTTCTGAATTTTCAGATTTGCCCCAAAGAAAAAGCACGAATGCTGAATCCTCCAAACATGGAGAATCATTTCCACAAGATAGCATCTTAGTATCCTACATCTCCCCGAAATGCTATCTTATCTTTCAAGCTTCTTACTGAGTGTTAGAATGGCTGGCTAGGTCCCAAATTCACTAGATAACATATCACCCACTGACCAAACCATGGTCAAACGGTTATACAACATCTAAAAGCAAGATCGTTTTCCACATCTATCCACGAGTTATTTCACTTTCTTTGAGTTCTGCATTCTCTTCTGAATTTTCAGATTTGCCCCAAAGAAAAAGCACGAATGCTGAATCCTCCAAACATGGAGAATCATTTCCACAAGATAGCATCTTAGTATCCTACATCTCCCCGAAATGCTATCTTATCTTTCAAGCAGAATGTATCATTCTAATCTAAATTCTTGCTCAGCTGACCAACTCAGAATGGCCCCGCAACCTTGTGAAAACAATGCCATCTCCCGCATGAAGAACCACCAGTCCTTGAAATGAGCAAGGAAATCAGGCACTACGATCTCCACGCGAAGATCCCGATCTTCCCCCAAAACGCATCAAAGGACAGACAGCAGATAGGCACAGTTGGACCCCAAAATTATCTAATCTTTTCATTCTATCTCGCCCAAACAGACCTCAAGAAACTTGCGCAACCGCCCAGATTAAGATTAGGCAGAAAGGAAAAAGAAAAACAGAAGCTAGAGGCAGCGATTCCGTACCTCGTAGTTGAGGGAGAGGCCCTCGCGGAGCGAGGACTCGGCCTCCTGGATATTGCCGTCGTCGACCCTCGTCTCCGAGGACTCGGACGCCGTCGCCGCCGAGGCGCCGGCCTCCGACTCCGGCGCCCTCTCCCTCGTCTTCACCGGCGAAGCGAACGCCCCCGAGTCCCCGGTCGGGCCCACCTCGCTCCCGTTGTCCGACTCTGGTGCCGCTGCCATTGCTGCCTCAGAGCCGCCGCGCGATCCCTCCGGCGAGCATGCGCTACGTCAATGCGTATGCGTGGGTAGTTGTTCTTGGCTAGTAGACGGAGGAGGCGAGATCCATGGCATTGGACTTCTTGGCCTTTCTACTCTGGGAGTGGGGAGCTCATCGTTTTATTTTTATTTTTGTTTCCCTTCGAGCTCGCCGGCACGTTCTTGTACTTGTAGTAGGTCTTGTGGCTGTTGTAGCATATTTTCTTTTCTTGTTGCATTTTCATTTGGGAGTTCATAATTACTGCAGTCTGGCAGCGAGTGTGCCTTACCATTTTAGATATAGATATATACACGTTCGCTCAATTTGAAATATATGTTTGGTATAGAAAGTTAGCCGTTAAACTTCTTAATCCATGGCACAGGGAGGATAATCTATTTAGGTTGGTTAGATACAATGACAGAGGTGTACTTATCATTAGAAAATCATAATAAGAAAACACCATAAATACTCACCCAAAAGTAACAGCGAAGGTCGTACTCCCTCCGTTCCTAAATATAAGAGATTCCAATACAAACTACTCCCTCCGTTCTTAAATACTTGTCTTTCTAGGCATTTCAATAAGTGACTACATACGGAGCAAAATGAGTGAATCTACACTCTAAAATATGTCTACATACATCCGTATGTAGTAGTCATTTGAAATGTCTAGAAAGACAAGTATTTAGGAACGGAGGGAGTAGTACATACGAAGCAAAATGAATGAGTCTACACTTTAAGGTCGTATTGAAATCACTAAAAAAACTTATATTTAAAAATAGAGAGAGTATATTATAAACTTGCAAAGTATTTTGTTGCAAAAAGATCAGATCTATTATAAAAGCATCTCAAGCATAATAAAAACTACATCGAAGTTCCAATACCACCGAAGGACCGTTATTATCGCTAGAACGAGCCGTCAACGTGCCGCTATCACCGCTCCTTTACCGGAGCCGGCTTAACCTTGTCGATGGCAGTCGGAAAACCTTCGTGCACGTGCCCCTAAGGACCAGTGCCCTAGAGAGTGGTCGTCGTTGTTGAACCCTTGATAGATCTTAGGTATCTGACATCAAATCTCACCACGTGACGAGAAACATTAACCTCACTGCCCCAAGAAGATGGCAGGAATCTACGTCGAAGCTTCGTCGACTACTTCCAGACAGACGAACTCGAGGAGGATCGGAGCCTGCATGACAAACTCGAACAAGAATCACTACCATCCTCCTGAGCGACGCACCTGCGAGGACTAAGGGTCAGTTTGGTTCGCTTCCTCACGTCTTTGTGCCTAGCCTGAAGCTTGCCTGATACTAGCCTGGAGATTGTTTGGATTGTGCCCTGAGTAAGAAAAAGCTTGCCTGGCCTGGAGCATCTGTCATATTAATTAGCCTGGCTAGAGCACCACACTTTCATTAGCCTGGCCCAGGCGTCCCCTTCCTTGTGCCTGGCGTGCTGAAAGTAGTAGCCTGGGAATATTTAATACTAGAAGCAGTACGGTCTGCTCTTTGTATACATTTTAAACACTCAACAAGCAGCAGCATACAAGGACGCGATCCAAACACGCACGCAACAGGCTAGCCTGGACAGGCAAAATTTTCCATCGGTCCAGGCACTATCCAGGCAGTTGATTCTCTCAGGCATATTGTCCAGGCTTCGAACCAAACTGGCTCTAAAAGTCTTGACCTAAACTACTAACCAGAGTAAAGGCATCGGGATTCCCCTCCCACCATCGGCCACCGGAGCGGCAGACAGAGGGGAGACATGTAAAGTTGGTAAGAAGATAATTTTGAAATGGCGAGACTATTTGATGACCGACATATTCTCCATTCTGATCTTGAAAATGTCGATAATAAAGAGTTAATATAACATGGGTTGTGAGGATCTGAATTAACCATGAGAAATCTTCTCAAATGACGCTTGTGTGTCATGTCTTGGACTTTTGAGATATTACGTCATTTCTATAAATGAAAAAATAGTATTATGGTAAATATGTACTAACCAAAATGTTTTTCTCCTCCCACGAAAGGCGACTTCCAGTCGACGAGGGTTTCTTCCCTCTCGTTAGCGCCACCGTCATCTGCCCTTGTCTCTTGTGGCCTTAGGACCATGGAGGCGTGATGTACCCTAACTTTTGCCGACGAAAGGGCTCATGTTCCGTTTTAGGTATTTTTTTAGTTTGGTTAGGGTTTGTGCCCTGCTCAAGAAGGTGAGGCGGCTCTCTGAAATGAGATAAGGTTCTCCCGAGCCCATCTCCATCCCGGTCGTGCATCTAATGTCGTTGGAGGGCGCATGGAGGTGTGTCTCCAACGGATCTCGCAAGATTCGATCGGTGTTTGTCTTCGATGGATCTACCTTCGTTCATCTATGATTCGTGTGTCTACCCTTTCGATCCTTTCAATCTATGCTTCTCTTCATTAGTGACGGTTGTTGTTCTGGGCGTTCGTCCCGTGAGGACCTTAGAATGACGCCTTTTCGATTTTTTACTTCAACAAGGTTTGTCTGACTCCTGTAAAGAAGGAATGATGACGATGACGTGTCATCAACTCGCTTCAGTGATTGTGGTCATCTCTAGATGATCTAAGGACCTAGTAGATGTAATTTCTGTTACTTCAAGTGTTCTTTCTACTACCATGACAATTGGTGAAAATATCAAAAGTTTTTTTAAGAAATAGTACTCCCTTTGTCTCAAATTACTTGTCGCGGAAATAAATATCCGGATGAAAGGGAGTATACAAATGGTAGTATGGTCGCTTCATAGATCATTTTGCTCGAACTTTTCTTTTTGCGGGTTATTTTGCTCCAACTTTTACGTGTTTTTTTTTCAATGATGCTACAGGTGAAGGACGCACGTATCTGTAGCCAACAACAAAAATGCCTGACTATGGTACTTTGTTGTGTTGTACCCCTAGCCAAAATTTCCTTGTCTGCCTGTGGCGTGGAATGGCAACTCAGCCGGAGCTTTCTGGGAGGTGCGCCCTACCGCTGAACGGTCGCCACGCTTTATTCGATAACGGGGCACTGGCAGGTGGCCCCAGTGCGAACCAGGAGCAGGACCCGCTTATGTAAAGGCCTGGCTTTGCTGCTGTTCAAAAGAAAAGGTCTGGCTGTCGCTCCGGCTTTCTCTTGTTATGATCGATGTTGGAGCAATGGAGCAGGAGAAAAAGGCAACTGGCCCCCTCTCTCCGTCAACACCAAAAGTATGAATTGTGTGCCACATACATTATTCTCACCAAGCATTTGAATGGTCATATTACAATTTGCAATCAGAACATCCCATCTAGAAATGTTACAAGGCCATTTTTTAAGACCTTGATGTAAGCTTAAATTTTGCAGCAAGAACTTTGGTACTGCCTCTGAATCCTAATATTATACTCCCTCCGTTTTTATTTACTCTATATTAGATTTGTTTAAAATCAATTTTTATATACTTTCAATAAGTTTATAGAAAAATATATTAACATATACACCACCAAACCAATACCATTGGATTCACTATTGCAAATATTTTCACATCATACAAATTGTTATTGTAAATGTTCATATTGTTTCTACAATTTTGGTCAAACTTTATAAAGTTTGACTTCGATCAAAGCTAATATGAAAAGTAAATAAAAACGGAGGGAGTCCCTAAATAGCTGATCCCCACTATCTCAATTCTCTCAACATGCACACATGACAACTCATCATTCCATTAATTATTTCTCTTAACATGCATTGAAAATGATATTTATATTCTTTCTCAACATGCACACATCCCAACTCACCACTGAAAGTGCTAGTGATCGACTAGAGGGGGGGGGGGTGAATATGCGATTTTTAACAAAGTCTTCAAAACATGGAAGTTTCGAAGACAAACAATAGAAGTAAACCTATTACCATGCAGCGGAAGGTAGACTACACTAGACAACCTTAGTCAAGTAACCAAAGAAGTGAAAGCACAATGACTAATAGCAGCTAGGCAGTAAGGATCGGGTAGGAAGATATTGTGAAGCCAATCAAAACAAGTAATCACTTAGTGAAGACAAAAAGATAATGCAATCATGCAATGACTTCACAAGGACCAACAGTAAGTAAAGGGAAGGGAAGGAAGAAACCAGTGACTCGTTGAAGACAATGATTTGTTGGACCAGTTCCAATTGCTGTGACAACTGTACGTCTGGTTAGGGCGGCTAGGTATTTAAATCTGAGGACACACAGTCCCGGACACCCAGTCCTGAACACGCAGCTCAGAACCCTTAGTCCTTACCGTATTCCCCTTGAGCTAGACCTCGCCCAATCACTCTGGTAAGTCTTCAAGGTAGACTCCCAAACCTTCACAGACTTCGTTCACTGGCGATCCACAATGACTCTTGGATGCTCAGAACGTGACGCCTAACCGGCCGGAGGATTCACAGTCCTCAAGTGTAATAAGTCTTCAGATCACACAGACAGGATGACTTAAGTGATGCCTAACACTCTTTGGCTCTGGGTGGTTAGGACTTTATCCTCGCAAGGAATTCTCTCTCAAAGGCTTCGAGGTGGGTTGCTCTCAAACGACAACAGCCGTACTTTAACTCTGAGCAGCTAACCGTTTATGGTTGTAGGGGGTGGGCTATTTATAGCCACTAGGCAACCCGACCTGATTTGTCCGAAATGACCCTGGGTCACTAAGGAACTGACACGTGTTCCAACGGTCAGATTTCAAACACACACGGCAACTTTACTTGGGCTACAAGCAAAGCTGACTTGTCCAACTCTGGACAAGATTCGCTCTCATAGTCTTCACTCGAAGACATAGGATTTTGGTTAAGCATCACTTCAGTCATTCTGACTGGTTCTCTTGGACCCCACTTAATAGTACGGTGGTTCCTATGACTCAACAGAGAAGAAAAAGAACTACGAACTAAGTCTTCGAGCTCCATAGGCTTCATGCGATGTCTTCTCTTGTCATAGTCTTCAATGTGAATATCTTCATATACCACCTTTGACATCAATGTCTTCATACATTTTTAGGGGTCATCTCTGGTAGGAAAACCGAATCAATGAGGGACTTCTACATGTGTTATCCTGCAATTCTCACAAACACATTAGTCCCTCAACTAGGTTTGTCGTCAATACTCCAAAACCAACTAGGGGTGGCACTAGATGCACTTACAATCTCCCCCTTTTTGGTGATTGATGACAAACTAGTTGAAGTTTTCAACGGGGAATATAATATGTGAAATTGTAAAGGATAAGGAATTGTCTTCATAAGTTGCAAGGGCTCCCCCTGAAGATGTGCATATAAGTAATTTGCCTTTGGAATGAAAATGCACATGGCAGGTTGTACTCGTGGAGATCCTCTTCAACTTATGATGAGAATTCATTATGCATGAGAAGGTATGTGAAGATAATGACATGCATAATGGAAAATGGACGTCTGCAAAATGATCTAAGTGCAGAATTTATCGTCGCACATGCGGAATTTATCGTCGCATCACGAAGTAGTAAATAAGTAGCAGACGACCATCGAGTTTAGGTGTTACAACTCAAAGAACCAAATGTATCAAAACGAGAGTTGTAAACATGAGGCAAAATATAAAGCAACCGCCCATGTGGACCCGCTTGAAGACTATCAAACTCATATGCTTCTCCCCCTTTTGTCAGTAAGGACCAAAAAGGTTTGAAGACATAGAGCATCTACTCGTTCCCACGAAGAGTAGGTGAAGCAGCAGGGTCGTCGGTGGTGTTTGGCGGTGCAGAAGAACTTGGAGCAGTGTCGAAGCATGCTGAAGGAGGTGGCGGTGAAGTAGCATCGTCTTCGTCCTCGATCACTCTGGCATTCACAGCTGCAGCAGAGGAAGAGAACTCAGAGTCTTCAAGAGATGGAGTTCGTCGCAGCACTGCCCTTCGAGGAGGTGTGGAGTCAAACTTGAAGCGTTCAGAGAAACCATCCTCTTGAAGATCATCTTCAGAGCACATAAGCGTCAGCCCTTTCCATGTGCGTCGAGAGGTTTCATGGGCAACAAAGGCATTCTTGGTGGCAAGATTGCGAATGCGGTTGACATCCACCAAGAGGCTTTGCATTTGGCGCTTCAGCCAGTCATGATGCCTATCATGTTTCTGATGAAGAGCCACCAGAAGCTCTCGGTCATTGAGGACACGAGTGCGCTTCTTGGGTCGTTGAGCAATTGTGCTATCGGTGGCTTCAGTAAGGGCAGGATGTGGTGCACGTGTAGTTATAGCCAAAGGATAAACACGAGTGACTGCTTCAACTCCTTCAATGTTCTGAGAAAAACTTTGATGCTCCGCATTCTGAAGACTAAGAGGCTCCTTGGCAGGCTCAGGATAAATGGCTTCAACGGACATATCCACATCAGGCATAAAGATCTGATGATGCGAGCAGATGGCTGATATGAGATAGCGTGAGTGGAGTTTGATCAGCCGCATTATCCATGGAGCGTAGAACTTCAAGCCAAAAAGATCAGAGTCCTGAAGCAGCAAGTTGGCGGATGAAGAAGTCTTGTGCATTGAAGCATTTGCTGTGAAGAATATAGAAGACCAAAGTCTTCATTGCAACTTCCAGCTTTGCATATGGGAATGTCCTTTGATGGGCCAGAGAGTTCGCCTTATAATGTGATAAATAGTCCGTGGCAGATACTCCAGGTCTTCAACAAGGAACTCTTTAGGATATGCAGCGTCTTGTGGCAAAGGCTTCATCATACTGAGCATCTGACTCATGTTTGGTTCAGGCTTCTGAAAGATGCTCTCCAGGGCTTCACTGTAAAGCTGACAGCCAGGTTCATAGAGATCTCCAGGAGTGGGCAGACCAGTGAGCTCAATGATTGTCAAAGGCTTTGGCTTCGTGATGAACATTTCCTGTCATCCACTCAACCCAAGTCTTCGGATCTCTGTTGTAACCACGTATGTGAAGTGTGGCATAAAATTGGAGCAGCAACTCTTCGTTTCAGTGCTCTTGGTCGGTGACGAAAGGCAACAATACAACCTCTTTGAAGCAATCCAGAGCTTCTTCCAAACAGGGCAGACCAGCTATTGCTTCGGTGTCAAGGCGCGTATGTGGGAAGATGCGACCTTGATTGTACAGAATGCAGGAGTAATAGCTTCACTGCAGATAGCTCCAGAACCGATCAGAAGATATTCGTTCCCTTGAGTAGGGGTTCTTGGAGCTATTGAAGAAGGTGTTGTCTGCTTTGAAGCCGTTGACATTGAAGGATCCAGGTGCTGATGCAGGACCTGGAAACCTGGGCAACCTTGGCATTGGCTTCTGTACCTGAGGCCTATGCTCAATATGATAGTCAAACTGAGGACCAGCAACAGGCGCAGGAACAGAAGCAGTAGCATCATTGGCTTCACTGACTTCTAGTTCTTGGGTTGGTGTAGGCTCCACATTTGCTTCAGCCATGACAGCGTCAGTGGCATCATTGGTGTTGGTGGTGGCAGCCTCAAGATTTTCTACCTCCACTTGATGAGCTGGAGGGTCGGGCACAGACACGTTCTCCTCGAGAACAACTTCTTCAGTAGTTGGGGGAGTGGGGACACGTTCTTCTTCTTGGGTGTCATCGGCTGATGCAGCCAGAATATCTTCAGCAGCTTTAGCTTCAGACTCGGAGACTGGAGGCCTTGGTCCTTTGCGAAGCCTGCGTAACGCTGGCGACGCCTTTGGAGATGGAGTTGGCTGGGCCTCAAGGTCATCTTCTTCTTGTTGTTGTGGGTGATCAGCTCATGATGCATCCCGAGCAGTTGGCGTCAGAGGATGACCAATGCTGATGAGTTCGCTATGCGTAAGCACAGGCGATGATACCTGTTGGTGCTCGATCTGAGGAAGAACTACATCATCTTTAACATGGTCATGGTGACCAATGTCTTTAGTTGTGGTGGGATCGGCTGCTGGAATGTCTTCAGCTTCATGAGCCTCTGTGAAAGCAGACTCATGGACAGTCAGTTGGCGCTCTTGATGTTCAGCGGCAGGGCGAACCATGGAGATAGGTTCAACAACCAGGGGCTCCGTGGGAGCAGCCCGTTCCTTCTTGGTCTTCCACTTCTTCTTGGAGGGAGCAGCAGCAGAGGCTTTAGGATGTTTCCTCTTTCTGGCTTCAGCCTCAGCAGTCCTCGTTTTCTTCAGTTCTGAAGCGGTAGACCTGGCTTTTGGCTTCGAGCCAGTCATGCTCGTTGGGAAGACAATAGGATGTGCTTTCTGCCTTGGTGCGTCGGGTTCGGCCATAGCGGGCTTCTTCTTCTGCTGCTTTGCAGCCATCCTGGGGTCGATGCCAGGACGCCCAAGGGCCTTGCGCTTCTCAGCCTCATTGTAGGCTTGCACACACTTGTCAGCCAGGCTCTTCATGCGCTCACGAGAACCTTGAGCTTCTTCACGCTTCTTGAGAAAGGCTTCTTTGAACTCGCGCATCATGATCTTGAAGTTCTTAACCTCTTGCACGCTGAGCTTGGCCGTATGCTTCTTAAACTGAGCTTTCTCAAAGTCAATCTTCTGCTTCAGTTCAACGATGTGCTGGTCTATAGCTAACTCTGAAGCAATGGCGCCATGGAAGGCAACACTGAGGCCAATGGGAAGTTGCAGATCTTCAAAGCTGAGGTTGGGCGTGTCAAACCACTCATCGATGAAGTCGTGGATGATTGCCACGTCAAAGAGAGGCAAATTGTTGAAGATTTCTGCTTCTTCTTTACTCTTGATCAGTTGCTCAAGAGCATCATCTGCAAGATCTTCATCACTGAATAGATCAATGGCATCGTTGCGCAGAATAGCAGCAGCAGTCAGTTCTTGGCTGGTGTGTGGCAGAGGCATCTTGACTTTCTGGGGCTTGGAGATGCGTGACAGATCTTCAGACTGCACACTGTCTTCAGGAGGTGCAGTAGCCAGTGGCTTCGCCCGTGATATTTTTGGTGCTGAGGCAGGCTTTGAAGCTTTAGGCTGCTTCAGTTTCTTTGGATTCGGCGCTGCAGGCGCTTCATCAGATTCAGCGTCATCTACAGGCTCATCCACGGCTGTTGTGACACCCCCGATTCAATCGTACACTAATCATGCACGCAAATGTGTACGACCAAGATCAGGAACTCACGGGAAGATATCACAACACAACTCTAGACACAAATTAAAATAATACAAGCTTTATATTACAAGCCAGGGGCCTTGAGGGCTCGAATACAAGAGCTCAATCATAGACGAGTCAGCGGAAGCAACAATATCTGAGTACAGACATAAGTTAAACAAGTTTGCCTTAAGAAGGCTAACACAAACTGGGATACGGATCGAAAGAGGCGCATGCCTCCTGCCTGGGATCCTCCTAAACTACTCCTGGTCGCCGTCAGCGGGCTGCACGTAGTAGTAGGCACCTCCCGAATAGTAGTAGTCGTCATCAACGGTGGCGTCTGGCTCCTGGACTCCAGCATCTGGTTACGACAACCAGAAAGAAAGGAAAGGGGAAAAAGGGGGAGAAAGCAACCGTGAGTACTCATCCAAAGTACTCGCAAGCAAGGAGCTATACTACATATGTATGCATTGGTATCAACTGGAATAAGGCTATTATATGTGGACTGAACTGCAGAAAGCCGGGATAAGGGGGGATAGCTAGTCCTTTCGAAGACTACGCTTCTGGCAGCCTCGTCTTGCAGCATGTAGAAGAGAGTAGACTGAAGACCTTCAAGTAGCATCGTATAGCATAATCCTAACCGATGATCCTCCCCTCGTTGCCCTGTGAGAGAGCGATCACCGGTTGTATCTGGCACTTGGAAGGGTGTGTTTTATTAAGTATCCGGTTCTAGTTGTCATAAGGTCAAGGTACAACTCCAAGTCGTCCTGTTACCGAAGATCACGGCTATTCGAATAGATTAACTTCCCTGCAGGGGTGCACCACATATCCCAACACGCTCGATCCCATTTGGCCGGACACACTTTCCTGGGTCATGCCCGGCCTCGGAAGATCAACACGTCGCAGCCCTACCTAGGCACAACAGAGAGGTCAGCACGCCGGTCTAAATCCTATGGCGCAGGGGTCTGGGCCCATCGCCCATTGCACACCTGCACGTTGCGTACGCGGCCGGAAGCAGAACTAGCCCCCTTAATACAAGAACAGGCTTACGGTCCAATCCGGCGCGCGCCACTCAGTCGCTGACGTCACGAAGGCTTCGGCTGATACCACGACGTCGAGTGCCCATAACTGTCCCCGCGTAGATGGTTAGTGCGTATAGGCCAGTAGCCAGACTCAGATCAAATACCAAGATCTCGTTAAACGTGTTAAGTATCCGCGAACACCGACCAGGGCCAGGCCCACCTCTCTCCTAGGTGGTCACAACCTGCCCTGTCGCTTCGCCACAAAAATCCACACAGAGGGCCGTTGGGACAAGGTCCTTTCAGCCCCCAATCCGTGAATCACTCGCGGGTGCTCCACAAGCCGACCCGTCTTTAGTCACCACATGTATCATGTATAAAGTATATAGTATATACCCGTGATCACCTCCCGAGTGATCACGGCCCGATAATATAGCATGGCAGACGGACAAGAATATATGGCCACTGATGATAAACTAGCATCCTATACTAAGCATTAGGATTGCAGGTAAAGGTAACAACAATAGTAGCAAGGACAGGCTATGCATCAGAATAGGATTAACGGAAAGCAGTAACATGCTACACTACTCTAATGCAAGCAGTAGAGAGAAGAGTAGGCGATATCTGGTGATCAAAGGGGGGGGGGCTTGCCTGGTTGCTCTGGCAAGAGAGAGGGGTCGTCAACACCGTAGTCGTACTGGGTAGCAGCGGCGTCGGTCTCGATGTCTAGCGAGAGAAGAGGGGGAAGAAACAATAAATATAATGCAAACAAATGCATGATGATGCATGACATGACAAAGCGTGATGCTAGGTGTGCCCTAACGCGTTACGAGGTGGTACCGGTGAAGGGGAGGAACATCCGGGAAATTATCCCCGGTGTTTTGCGTTTTCGGGCAGAGGAGTCGGAGGGGAAAAGCTGCGTGTTCGCTATGCTAGGGATGCGTGGCGGACGAACGGGTTGCGTATCCGGATTCGTCTCGTCGTTCTGAGCAACTTTCATGTAGAAAGTATTTCCATCCGAGCTACGGATTATTTTATATTAATTTTTAAAGTTTTAATTCATTTTCTAGAATTACTGAAATTCTGCTAAGTCCTTAGTTTTAAACATCATTTAGCTGTTTTCTAGAGGCTATAACTAGTGTTCTATTCATCCTATGAATTGGTGCCTTATACCAATATTGATCACTTTCCTGTGGTCTACAAGATGGTATCAATTGCATCATTGTTAAATCCCTGTAACTTGTTTATTTTCTGCTCCAAAGTTGCTATGGCAGTATATCTGTTTTTAGTTCTGCCAGTTAACAGAACATAGACTTTTGTCATTTTCATAGGAATTAATCCAGGCAACTTTTGGATTTGGTCCAATGGAAAGAATTGAACCTTGACAAGTGTACTACCCACACATATTTATTTTAGCTATGTTGAGGTTTGTTTAGTTCCTGTTTTGAGGCTGTTTAGGGGGCTAATAGTTGCAGTTTTAGAAAAGCTAGCAGCTGCTACAGTAACTGAATGGCTACAGTAACTGAATGTTACTGTAGCAGCGCTGCACTTGTAGCAGCAGCATTACAGGAAGCAACGGCACGCGCGTAGGGCGGCGATGCGGCAGCAGCAGCTATAGCAAGCAACAGCAGGGCAGCATGGGCATCAAGCAGCAACAGCGAACGCATGCGGGGGCAACGGCTCGCGAACAGCAGCAGTTCAGCAGCGATCAGCGCAGGCGTGACGAGCAGCAGCGAGGGCGCGCGAGGGAGGCGACAGGGGAGTGGCCGGGCGAGGTAGGCGTGCGCGCAGGCACGCGCGGGCTGTAGGGGCGCGGCCAGGAGAGGCTATGTGCGCGGGGACACAGAGGTCCGGCCATGGCGGCCACAGGCGACGGGGCGGTCGCGGGGAGTACAGGGGCTGGCGGCTGCGGTGAGCGCGGCGGGTAGCGGGTTCTGTCCATGGCGGCAGATACGACTAGGGGACGCGCGTGAGCAAAAAGGAGTGGGGAAAACAGCGGGAGCTCACAGCGAGGTCAACGCGAGCTCGAGGAAGACGATGCGGGTCGAAGCAGTGCAGATCGAGTGGAGGAGCGCGGCCACCGTAGTCGAGGAAGACGACCCGATTGCGGTGACTCCCGGCGATCCAGCCCGTGAGGTATCGTGTAGAGGATGAAGGCGACGAGGCGGACCTCCTGGACATGTTTGAGCAGCGCAGACGAGGTCGATGGGGTGCGTTTAGGATGGTTCCGCTCGATTTTGTGCTCAGAACGGATGAAGTCGACCGCAACGGTTCTCCTGGATGCCTTGGCGCAACGAGGGGAGGTCGGTGGCCGCGACTACTGCGACGATGAGCACGGTCACCGCGTTGAGCTCCGATCTTGATTTGTAGTAGATGAGGAGGGGGCGAGCAAGGGGATTAGGGGGAGGCTAGGGTTGACCAGGCGAGGGGGCGAGCTTTTATAGGGCGCCGAGGTCGCCTGGATGCGTGCCGTGTGGCCATCCACGCCATGGACGCGCCATCTGCGTCCACGGGGTGCGGGGAACAGGGGAAGGGGAACGAGGGGGGGTTAGGTGGGTTGGCCGGGCAGCTTTGGCCGATTGGGCCACGTGGCCCAGCGGGGTGGTCTGGCCTTCTTTTTTTTCCTTTGATTCTTTTGCCTTTTCTTTTCCTTTTGATTTCTTTTAATGTTTTATTTTTCTTTTACTATTTTATTTTAGTCTTAGTAAAATATACAAGCAGCATCTAAATTAGTATTTCAACTTAGCTCCTAGTCACAAAAAGTCTAGTCCTCAAATAAATTAGTTTGACATTTTATTAATTACAAAAGGTATTTAAATAAGTGTTTTTACTACTGTTTTATTCATCTTATAGTACTTAAACATTTTATAAAGGTGTGGTTTCTCCACCATAATTACCTATGCAATATTTGGTTCACTCCGAACATTTTAGTTTTAATATTTGAAAACTTTTATTGCTTGCTTGATTTTGAATTTGAATTTTATTCGGTTTCGAACTAACGCAAGATTAGCATCAGTAATCGAAGTGACGTGGCGTCATTAGCAGAGAATTACTGTAGCTTAATTATCCGGGCGTCACAGCTGTCCCTTGAACCACGATATGAGTGATGAGACCTTCCAGGTTGTAGAAGGTCCCAACAAGATTGGGTTCAGCTTCGCGGGTGCCATCGGCACAGGGAGCAGAGGAACCAGGGTTGAAGTCTAATGCCAATGACTTCTTGTTCTGCTTCGCCGAATTCTGGGCAAACTGGAAGTTGCGCTTGAACAGGTTGTCGTCACGACACCATAGCAGTGACGATGGGTCAGCATCCGCAGGCCGTGGTCCACGGACCATGCAGGGATAGAAGCCTTGTTCAATGGCTTCATCTCTGGACCTGGGTTGAAGATTTCTGTATAGGATGTCTCCCCATGGTCGCTTGATGGCATTCTTCTCAGCATATTCCTTTGTCACAAACCTGTACTTGAACCACTGTTCTGCCCAATATCGTCGAATCCATTGGATTCGTGTCTTGCGCTGATTGTAATCCTCTTCAGGATCTGTCTTGTACAGTTCTGAGAGGTCATCGGGCAGATCTCTTGATGTTTCTCCTCGACGCTTTCTGCCACCCTTCCTTGCTGATTTCTCTGCAGCCATGAACTTTAAACTGAATGGCTTCAATACGTTCAAAGGCGTCAAAGGCTTTCGCTTGCTGGACAAACAGGAACTGGCTTTGGGAGAATTTATATGATGCTGTAAGAATTCTGCAAATGAATGCAGACTATGAGAACCAAGGGATTCTCCCACGGACATGTACCTGTGACAGCATTAAGGTGCGAGGGAAGGGGAAGAGGTCATATGCATTCTCAGAAGATTTTGAAGATAAATCAGTTTAGAAGACATTGACCTCATCTTGCGAAGACATTCACTCGTAGATAAGGAGTTGGTTCCAGATTTGTACGAATCCATGGATCAGTACAAGTGAGGAATCTAACTACTTTGTGAAGCATAAGTGAACATACTAGGCATAATATGAGATGCAGTATGAAGTGGATCCAACTTGTGTGAACAGAAACTGCTTGTGGTAGAAAGTGACGAATCTATAGGATCAAAGGGTCCGTAAAAAGGAAGTTCTATTTACCACACAACGAACTGCTAGACGGAGTGGAAGAGGAGGCTGAGCAGTTCGATCGTCCGTGCCGTAAATTGACGACGGAGGACACCTACGGCGACAGCGGAGAAGACGATGTCCACGGCCGGCGTGAAGACGGCGTCGGAGAGGTTGTGGCAGCTAAGCGCTTCGTCGCCGGCATCGTCGAGGGCTAGCGGTAGCGCTAGGGTTCGTGCGAGAGTGGAAGAAAGGATAATGACTGAGGTGAGGTGTGTATTTATAGGGACAGGGACGGCTCAGTGTTATTACACAGGTGCCCCTGGCGATTCACATCTGAGGAACACGTGGCCATCATGCAGCATATCGGAGGTTGTTCCACGTCCCACGCACACCTGGATTGTCGGGTGGTCGTTCCCACTTCTCCGGGTTTCAGGTGAAGGAATTAGCATTGAAAACAGACTTAATGTTTGTCTCTGTATCTTCTGCTGACAAGGACGCAGAGAAGACATTCGACAGTTTCAATAGAATGCATATGATTTGGAGAGATAGAGTTTGAGATAGAAAGCATCGAGAGGTTAGGGTCCGATCACATTCACTTAGTTCAAAAGATTCAACAAGAAGACATAGCTATAAGTGAATGCTGTAGAGGACAGAACACTAGTATATATATATAATCAACATAGTGAAGATAATTATGAAGACATGTTGAGATTGAAGCCAAACCAAATGTGAAGACATAGCAAATGTAACGCCATGAGTGAAACACTTCAAACAGAACATTTGGTGGTGGTGTTACCCACCGTATAGGAAGTATTAGACCCAGACACGGCACACAATTATCGTGGCGCCCCGAAGTCAAATTCCTCATTAATGTATTCACACTTAGAATGTATGTCTTCATTGATTGAAGATATACTTTACTTCGTGTGTTGCACATCTAAGTCATCAATATGCATAAGTGTTAGGATGTGTGCCTGATCACAGGACATTTGAGGATTCCAAGATATTTAGATCACACCGTAACTTGCAAAATCTCTTCTCATCCAAGGGCTTGGTGAAGATATCTGCCAATTGCTCTTCATTGTTGACGTGTATGATATCAATATCTTCCTTCACAACATGATCTCTGAGAAAGTGATGACGAATATCAATGTGCTTTGTCTTCAAGTGCTGAACTGGGTTGTTGGCAATCTTGATGGCGCTTTCGTTGTCGCAGTAGAGTGGCACTTGCTTCAGATGAATGCCATAGTCTTTGAGTGTTTGCTTCATCCACAGAAGCTGAGCGCAGCAAGATCCAGCAGCAATGTATTCAGATTCAGCAGTGGAGAGAGATACACAGTTCTGCTTCTTTGAAGACCAACATACAAGTGATCGTCCCAGAAAATGACATGTGCCTAATGTAGACTTGCGATCCACCTTGTCACCAGCATAATCAGCATCCGAGAATCCAACCAGATCAAACTCTGAGCCCTTTGGATACCATAATCCTAGAGTTGGGGTGTAAGCCAAATATCGAAGAATTCGCTTCACAGCTAAGTGATGCGATTCCTTTGGTGCCTCTTGGAATCGAGCACACATGCAAACACTAAGCATAATATCTAGCCTAGATGCACATAGATAAAGTAAAGAACCAATCATGGAGCGGTATACCTTTTGATCGAACTCTTTACCATTGTCGTTAGGACCCAGATGATGCTTGGCTGGCATTGGCATCGTGAAGCCTTTGCAGTCTTGCATACCGAACTTCTTCAGGCAATCTTTGAGATACTTCTCTTGAGATATGAAGATGCCGTTGCGTTGTTATCGTATTTGAAGACCAAGAAAGAACTTCAGCTCTCCCATCATGGACATTTGATATTGCTCTTGCATCATATATCCAAACTCTTCACTGTACTTCTGATTGGTGCAGCCGAAGATAATGTCATCCACATATATTTGGCACACAAACAGTTCACCATCATATGTCTTCGTGAAGAGAGTGGGGTCGAGAGAACCAGGTATGAAGCCTTTGCTCTTCAGGAAGTATTTGAGTGTGTCATACCAAGCCCGAGGGGCTTGTTTGAGGCCATACAGTGCCTTGTTGAGCTTGTACACCATGTCAGGATGTTTTGGATCTTCAAAACCAGGCGGTTGTGCAACATACACGTCTTCTTCAATCTTGCCATTGATAAAGGCACTCTTCACATCCATTTGATACAAGAGAATATTATGATGATTTGCATAGGCCAGCAGTATGCGGATAGCTTCAAGTCTAGCCACAGGAGCAAATGTTTCATCAAAGTCAATCCCTTCAACTTGAGTGTATCCTTGAGCAACGAGGCGAGCTTTGTTTCTGACAACTTGACCATGCTCATCTTGCTTGTTGCGATATATCCATTTGGTGCCTATTATATTGTGCTTCCGAGGATTAGGACGCTTAACCAGTTCCCATACATTATTCAGCTCAAATTGTTGAAGCTCTTCTTGCATAGCTTGAATCCATTCAGGTTCCATGAAGGCTTCTTCAACTTTCTTGGGTTCTGTTATTGAGACGAATGCGAAGTGTCCACAGAAATTTGCTAGCTGTGTTGCCCTTGAACGAGTGAGTGGACCTGGTGCATTGATGCTATCAATTATTCTCTCAATCTGCACTTCATTTGCAACACGAGGATGTACAGGACGAAGATTTTGCTCTTCCTAATCATTGTCATTGTTAGAGGGATTGTCTTCAGGCTGGGCATTGTCTTCAGGTTGATCAGGTGCGGAGATGATAAGTTCCTCTTCAGGTTGAGCGTCAGAAGGTATGATTTCTCCAGTTCCCATAAGATTGATTGATTCACTGGATGGAACTTCATCTAGCACATTTGGCAGGTGCTCTCTTTGTGAGCCGTTAGTCTCATCGAACTGCACATCCACTGTTTCAACCACTTTATAATGAAAGAGATTGAAGACTCTGTAGGAGTGCGAATCCTTTCCATATCCAAGCATAAAACCCTCATGTGCTTTTGGTGCAAATTTTGAAGTGTGATGTGGATCCTTGATCCAGCACCTAGCGCCAAATACTCTGAAGTAACTGACATTTGGCTTCTTGCCAGTAAGGAGCTCATAAGATGTCTTGTTCAAAAGCTTGTGAAGATAAACACGGTTGATTGTATGGCATGCAGTATCAATTGCTTCAGGCCAGAACTTTCTTGGAGTCTTGTATTCATCAAGCATCGTTCGGGCCATCTCAATAAGTGTTCTGTTCTTGCGTTCGACGACGCCATTCTGCTGTGGCGTGTATGGAGCTGAGAATTCATGTGTGATGCCCAAAGTATCAAGATATGTATCCAGGCCAGTGTTCTTGAATTCAGTGCCATTGTCACTTCTGATGTGTTTTATCTTGGCGCCATAGTTGTTCATTGCTCGATTGGCGAAGCGTCTGAAGACATCCTGTACTTCAGTCTTGTAGAGGATTATATGCACCCAAGTATATCTAGAATAATCATCAACAATGACAAAGCCATAGAGACAAGCAGTAGTAGTAAGAGTTGAGTAATGAGTGGGACCGAAAAGATCCATGTGGAGCAATTCGAAGGGTCGAGTCGTTGTCATGATTGTCTTCGAGGGATGCTTGGCCCTCGTCATCTTTCCTGCTTCACAGGCACCGCATAAGTGATCTTTCTTGAACTTGACGCTCTCGATGCCTATGACATGCTTCTTCTTTGCAAGGGTATGCAGGTTCCTCATGCCAGCATGCCCTAGCCTCTGATGCCAGAGCCAACATTCTGAAGCTTTTGCTAGAAGACATACGGCAAGCTGTGGTCATGCTGAGAAATCTACCACGTACAAATCATCTTTTCGATACCCTTCAAACACTAGAGACTTGTCAGATTCCATTAGTACAAGGCAACGATATTTTCCAAACATTACAATCATGTTTAAATCACAAAGCATTGAGACAGACATTAAGTTGAAACCAAGGGATTCAACAAGCATGACTTTATCCATGTGTTGATCCTTTGAGATTGCAACTCTACCTAGACCCAATACCTTGCTTTTACCAGTGTCAGCAAATGTGATGTGACTTTTGTCGGATGGACGTAAGGTTGAGTCCATAAGAAGGCTTCGCTTGCCAGTCATGTGATTGGTACACCCACTATAAATAATCCATTGTGAAGCAGCTGGTGTCGTACCCTACAGTGCAGTTAGGGGGATAGGCTTCACGAAGAGAATTGTGAAGCAAAAACATTTGACGAACCAGTGGATTATGAAAGCTTAGATCGAGATTTGGACTGATAGGGCGAGTAGCAAGCGATTCAGGAACAAAGTACATAATAAGACCATTTGGGCATTTGATCTTGCACCCTACAAGATGTTTAAGGTCCCCAGCAATAGCGTCAGACGATTTTGGTTTTCTGCTGGAGACCTTTCCCTGCAAAAGAGAGTTAAGCTTTCTTAGCCACCCACATCTTCAAGGGTGGCTTTGAAGCAATGAATCTAAGTGCAACATCTGAGAACTTTGGCTTTGGAGCCCTAGCAAAAAGTCTAGCAGGTGGACAATAGTACTCATAAGAATAGGCAGAATAGTTCTTGGTCTTATGAACATGGCGGTTTGATGAACCGCGCTCATATTCATAGGCCTGAGTATGGCTTCCCTGCAAAACATTTGCGTTAGCGTGACTTCGGTGAGTCCTCTGTCTGTATGAAGCCTTTGGACCGTATGAAGTCTGTGGTCTGGGGTTTGTCTTCTTCACCTGTGGTGTCATGATGAAATTCACAGGAAGATTCTCCAAACACCTTTTCGGCACCCAGATCTTCTTCATAGGCGGTCCATTCCTGCAGTTAGTACCAATATACCTGGCAAACACTTCACCATTCTGATTCTTAAACAGTTTATAGTTTGCATCAAAGGATTCATCAATAATAATGGGATTAGCACAAGTGAAGCCAGATAGGGTGGATGGATCCGCTGAAGGTTCCTTTACAGCAACCCACGTGGTTTTGGGGTACTGCTCAGGTTTCCAGTAAGAGCCATCGGCATTCATTTTCCTTTCGAGCCCAACACCCTCTTTCCTAGGGTTTCGGTTCAGAATCTGCCTTTTGAGGACATCACATAGTGTCTGATGCCCTTTGAGACTTTTGTACATCCCTGTTTCAAGCAGTGTCTTCAACCTAGCATTCTCATCAGCAATGGCAGTGGTATCCTCAGCAGAGGGGTTAGTTATCACATCGACAGGTGAAGCTATTGCAACAGTAGCAGCAGTAGAACATTCAGCAACAGAAGTAGCGTTATCACGCTCAATGCACTTAAGACATGGTGGTTCAAATCCTTCCTGAGCTGAACTGATCTGTTTGGCGCGAAGTGACTCGTTTTCCTTTTGAAGATCTTCATGAGCCGCTCTCAATTTCTCAAGGTCTTGCATCCTTTGAAGATAATCGTAGGACAGCCTTTCATGAGTTGTTGAGAGCGTTTCATGACGACTTTCAAGTTCCTCATACTTAACGTGAAGATTTTTTATGTCTTTAATTAAGGACTGAGATCGAGTCATTTTAGCGTCTAACAGATCATCGCTTTTGTCTAACAGTTTTTGAATGTGCTCCATAGCTTTCTGTTGTTCAGTTGCAATTTTAGCAAGTGTTTTGTAGCTAGGTTTGGAATCACAATCAGATTCATCGTCACTGGATGTTTGATAGTGAGTAGTGCGTGTGTTTACCTTGGCACCACGTGCCATGAAGCAGTAGGAAGGAGCGGAGTAGTCCTTGTCATTTGCATCAGTGTCGGTGATGAAGTCATTGTCTTCAGTGTTGAAGATGGACTTGGCAACGTATGCTGTAGCCAGACTCGCAACGCCAGAATCGGACTCCTCCTCAAACTCCACCTCCGCCTCCTCAGAAGCAGACTCCTCCTCAGAATCCATTTCCTTGCCAACAAACGCACGTGCCTTGCCAGATGAGCTCTTCTTGTGTGATGAAGACTTCAAGGAAGACTTGGAAGAAGACTTTGAGTATTTCTTCTTCTTCTTCTTATCATCAGAGTCATACTCCTTGCTCTTCTTCTTCTTGTTGTTCTCATTGTCCCACTGCGGACACTCAGAGATGTAGTGGCCAGGCTTCTTGCACTTGTGACATGTTCTCTTCTTGTAGTCATGAGCAGAAGCTTCATCATTCCTTGAGCTTGATCGTGAAGACTTTCTGAACCCTTTCTTCTTGGTGAATTTTTGGAACTTCTTCACAAGCATAGCAAGCTCCTTTCCAATGTCTTCAGGATCATCAGAACTGCTGTCAGATTCTTCTTCGGATGAGGAGACAGCTTTTGCCTTCAAGGCACGAGTTCGCCCATAGTTGGTACCGTAGATGTCTCTTTTCTCAGAAAGCTGAAACTCGTGTGTGTTGAGCCTCTCAAGTATGTCAGATGGATCGAGTGTCTTGAAATCAGGGCGTTCTTGAATCATCAGGGCGTTCTTGAATCATCAGGGCTAGGGTGTCAAACGAACTGTCAAGTGATCTTAGGAGTGTCTTGACGACTTCATGCTTGGTGATCTCAGTGGCGCCGAGGGCTTGAAGCTCATTTGTGATGTCAGTGAGTCGATCAAACGTGAGCTGGACATTCTCATTGTCATTTCTCTTGAAGCGGTTGAAGAGGTTGCGAAGGACACTGATTCTCTGATCTCTCTAGGTGAAAGTGCGTTATATCGACTAGAGGGGGGGTGAATAGGCGATTTTTATTGAAGTCTTCAAAACGAGGAAGTTATGAAGACAAACGATAGAAATAAACCTATTACCCTGCAGCGGAAGGTAGACTACACTAAGCAAGCCATAGTCAAGTATTCAATAGAGTGAAAGCACAATGACTAATAGCAGCAATGTAGTAAGGATCAGGTAGGAAGATATTGTGAAGCCACACAGAACACGCAGTCACTCAGTGAAGACAAAAGATAGTGCGAACATACAATGACTTCACAAGGAGTAACAGTAAGTAAAGGGAAGGGAAGATGAAACCAGTGACTCGCTGAAGACAATGATTTGTTGGACCAGTTCCAGTTGCTATGACAACTGTACGTCTGGTTAGGGTGGCTAGGTATTTAAACCTTAGGACACACAGTCCCGGACACCCAGTCCTGAACACGCAGCTCAGGACACCCAGTCCTCACCGTATTCTCCTTGAGCTAAGGTCACACAGACCTCGCCCAATCACTCTGGTAAGTCTTCAAGGTAGACTCCCAAACCTTCACAGACTTCGTTCACCGGCAATCCACAATGTCTCTTGGATGCTCAGAACGCGACGCCTAACCGGCTGGAGGATGCACAGTCCTCAAGTGTAATAAGTTTTCAGATCACACAGACAAGAAGACTTAAGTGATGCCTAATTATCTTTGGCTCTGGGTGGTTAGGGCTTTATCCTCGCAAAGAATTCTCTCTCAAAGGCTTCGAGGTGGGTTGCTCTCAAACGACAAAAGCTGTACTCTGAATCTGAGCAGCCAACCGTTTATGGTTGTAGGGGGTGGGCTATTTATAGCCACTTGGCAACCTGACCTGATTTGTCCGAAATGACCCTGGGTCACTAAGGAACTGACACGTGTTCCAACGGTCAGATTTCAAACTCACGCGGCAACTTTACTTGGGCTTCAAGCAAAGCTGACTTGCCCGACTCTGGACAAGATTCGCTCTCAAAGTCTTCACTCGAAGACATAGGTTTTTTTTAAGCATCACTTCAGTCATTCTGACTGGTTCTCTTGGACCCCACTTAACAGTATGGTGGTTCCTATGACTCAACACAGAAGAAAGAGAACTACGAAAGATCTAAGTCTTCGAGCTCCATAGGCTTCATGTGGTGTCTTCTCTTGTCATAGTCTTCAATGTGAATATCTTCATATACCACCTTTGACTTCAATGTCTTCATACATTTTTAGGGGTCATCTCTGGTAGGAAAACCGAATCAATGAGGGACTTCTACCTGTGTTCCTGCAATTCTCACAAACACATTAGTCCCTCAACTAGGTTTGTCGTCAATACTCCAAAACCAACTAGGGGTGGCACTAGATGCACTTACAATCTCCCCCTTTTTGGTGATTGATGACAAACTAGTTGAAGTTTTCAACGGGGAATATAATCTGTGAAATTGTAAAGGATAAGGAATTGTCTTCATAAGTTGCAAGGGTTCCCCCTGAAGATGTGCATATAAGTAATTTGCTTTTGAAATGCAAATGCACATGGCAGGTTGTACTTGTGGAGATCCACTTCAACTTATGATGACAATCCACTATGCATGTGAAAGTATATGAAGATAATGACATGCATAATGGAAAATGGATGTCTGCAGAATGATCTAAGTGGAATTTATCGTCGCACATGCGGAATTTATCATCGCAACACAAGGTGGCAGATAAGTAGCAGACGACCATCGAGTTTAAGTGTTACAACTCAAAGAACCAAATGTAGCAAAACGAGAGTTGTAAGCACGAAGCAAAATATAAAGCACCCGCCCATATGGACCCGCTTGAAGACTATCAACCTCATATGCTTCTCCCCCTTTTGTCAGTAAGGACCAAAAAGGTTTGAAGACATAGAGCATCTACTCATTCCCATGAGGAGTAGGTGAAGCAGCAGGGTCGTTGGTGGTGTTTGGCGGTGCTGAAGAGCTTGGAGCAGAGTCGAAGCGTGCTGAAGGAGGTGGCGGTGAAGTAGCATCGTCTTCATCCTCGATCACTCTGGCATTCACAGTTGCAGCAGAGGAAGAGAACTCAAAGTCTTCAAGGGATGGAGTTCGTCGCAGCACTGCCCTTCGGGGAGGTGTGGAGTCAAACTTGAAATGTTCAGAGAAGCCATCCTCTTGAAGATCATCCTCAGAGCACATAAGCGTCAGCCCTTTCCATGTACGCCGACAAGTTTCATGGGCAACAAAGGCATTCTTGGTCGCAAGATTGCGAATGCGGTTGACATCCACCAAGAGGCTCTATATTTGGCGCTTCAGCCAGTCATGATGCCTATCCTGTTTCTGATGAAGAGCAACCAGAAGCTCTCGGTCATTGAGAACACGAGATCGCTTCTTGAGCCGTTGGGCACTAGTGCTTTCAGTGGCTTCAGTGAGGGCATGATGAGGTGCGCGTGTAGTGCCAGCCATAGGATAAAAACGAGTGACTGCTTCAACTCCTTCAATGTTCTGAGAGAAATTTTGATGCTCCGCATTCTGAAGACTAAGAGGCTCCTTGGCAGGCTCTGGATAGATGGCTTCAGTAGACATATCCACGTCAGGCATAAAGATCTGATGATTGCGAGCAGAGGGCTGATATGAGATAGCTGAGTGGAGTTTGATCAGCCGCATTATCCATGGAGCGTAGAACTTCAAGCCAAAAAGATCAGATCCTGAAGCAGCAAGTTGGCGGATGAAGAAGTCTTGTGCATTGAAGCATTTGCTGTGAAGAATATAGAAGACCAAAGTCTTCATTGCAACTTCCAGCTTTGCATATGGGGAATGTCCTTTGATGGGCCAGAGAGTTCGCCTTATAATGTGATAAATAGTCCGTGGCAGATACTCCAGGTCTTCAACAAGGAACTCTTTAGGATATGCAGCGTCTTGTGGCAAAGGCTTCATCATACTGAGCATCTGACTCATGTTTGGTTCAGGCTTCTGAAAGATGCTCTCCAGGGCTTCACTGTAAAGCTGACAGCCAGGTTCATAGAGATCTCCAGGAGTGGGCAGACCAGTGAGCTCAATGATGTCAAAGGCTTTGGCTTCGTGATGAACATTTCCTGTCATCCACTCCAGGACCCAAGTCTTCGGATCTCTACTATTCCCGCGGATGTGAAGTGTGGCATAGAATTGGAGCAGCAACTCTTCATTCCAATGCTCTTGGTCAGTGACGAACGGCAGTAGTCCAACCTCTTTGAAGCAATCCAGAGCTTCTTCCAGACAGGGCAGACCAGCTATTGCTTCAATGTCAAGGCGCTTGTGTGGGAAGATGCGACCTTGGTTGTAAAGAACGCATGAGTAATAGCTTCGCTGCGGATAACTCCAGAACCGATCAGATGATATTCTTTCCCTGGAGTAGGGGTTCCTGGAGCTATTGAAGAATGTGTTGTCTGCTCTGAAGCCATTGATATTGAAGGAGCCAGGTGCTGATGCAGGACCTAGGAACCTTGGCAATCTTGGGATTGGCTTTCTGTACCTGAGGCCTGTGCTCAACATGATAGTCGAACTGGGGACCGGCAGCAGACTCAGGAACAGAAGTGGTGGGATCAGTGGCTTCGCTGACTTCTGGTGCTTTTGTTGGTGAGGGCTCCACATTAGCTTCAGCCATGACAGCGTCAGTGGCTTCAGTGGTGTTGGTGGTGGCAGCCTCAAGATGTTCAACCTCCACTTGACGAGCAGGAGGATCGGTCACGATCACGTTCTCCTCGAGAACTGCTTCTTGGTGGGATAGGGGAGTGGCAACTTGTGGGACTTCTTCTTCCGCGGCTGATGCAGCCGGATTGTCTTCAGCATAGACTTGAGGCCTTGGACCTTTGCGAAGCCTGCGCAATGCGGGTGACGCCTGTGGAGTTGCTGTTGGCTGGGCCTCAAGGTCTTCATTCTCTTGTGGGCGATCCGCCCATGAAGCATCCTGTGCAATTGGCGTCAGTGGATGACCAATGCTGATGAGTTTGCTGTGCATTAGCACAGGCGATGATACCTGTTGGTGTTCTAGCTGAGGAAGGGCTGCATCATCTTCAACATGGTCATGATGACCAATGTCTTCAGCAGCGATGGGATCAACTGCTGGAAAGTCTTCAGCTTCATGAGCCTTTATGAAAGCAGGCTCATGGACAGTCAGTTGACGTTCTTGTGGATCGGCGTCGGGGTGAACCATGGAAATGGGTTCAACAATCAAGGGCTCTGTGGGAGCATCCCGTTCCTTCTTGGTCATTCTTTTCTTCTTGGCGGGGGCAGTAGAAGAGGCTTCAGGATGTTTTCTCTTCCTTGCTCCAGCCTCAGCAGTCCTGGTCTTCTTCAGTTCTGAAGCGGTTGACCTGACCTTTGGCTTCGGGCCAGTCATGCTAGTTGGGAAGACAAGGGGATCTGCCTCCTGCCTTGGTGCTTCAAGTTCAGCCATAGCGGGCTTCTTCTGCTTCTTGGCAGCCATCCTGGGGTCGATGCCAGGACGCCTAAGGGCCTTGCGCTTCTCAGCCTCACTGTAGGCTTGCACACACCTATCAGCCAGGACCTTCATGCGCTCACGAGAACCCTGAGCTTCTGCACGTTTCTTTAGAAAGGCTTCCTTGAGCTCGTGCAGCATAATCTTGAAATTCTTCACATCTTGCACGCTGAGCTTGGCCATATGCTTCTTGAACTGAGATTTCTCAAAGTCAATCTTCTGCTTCAGTTCAACAATGCGCTGGGCGATAGCTAACTCTGAAGCAATGGCGCCATGGAAGGCAACACTGAGGCCAATGGGTAGTTGGAGATCGTCGAAGCTGATGTTTGGCGTGTCAAACCATTCATCAATGAAGTTGTGGATGATTGTTACATCAAAGAGAGGCAGATCATTGAAGATTTCTGCTTCTTCTTTGCTCTTGATGAGTTGCTCAAGAGCGTCATCTGCAAGATCTTCATCACTTGACAGATCAATGGCATCATTGCGTAGAATGGCAGCAGCTGTTAGCTCTTGGCCGGTGTGTGGCAGAGGCATCTTGACCTTCTGGGGCTTGGAGATGCGTGATAAATCTTCGGACTGCACACTGTCTTTAGGAGGTGCAGTTGCCAGTGGCTTCGCCCGTGAGATTTTTGGTGAAGGGGCAGGCTTTGAAGCTTTAGGCTTCTTCAACTTCTTTGGCTTCGGCGCTGCAGGCGCTTCATCTGATTCAGCGTCAGCTGCAGGCTCATTCACTGCAGTCCCTTGAACCAAGATATGGGTGATGAGACCTTCAAGGTTGTAGAAAGGACCGACGACATTGGGTTCTGCATCTCGTGTGCCATCAGCCCTTGGAGCTGAGGGACCAGGGTTGAAGTCTAGTCCCAATGTCTTCTTGTTTTGCTTCGCTGAATTCTGGGCAAACTGGAAGTTGCGCTTGAACAGAATGTCGTCACGACACCATAGTAGTGACGATGGGTGTGCATCAACAGGCTGTGGCCCACGGACCATGCAGGGATAGAAGCCTTGTTCAATGGCTTCATCTCTGGACCTGGGTTGAAGATTCTTGTATAGGATGTCTCCCCACGGTCTCTTGATGGCATTTTTCTCAGCATATTCCTGGGTTACAGATCGGTATTTGAACCATTGTTCTGCCCAATATCTTCGAATCCATTGGATTCGGGTCTTGCGCTGATTGTAATCCTCTTCAGGATCTGTCTTGTACAGTTCTGAGAGGTCATCTGGCAGATCTCTAGATGTTTCTCCACGACGCTTTCTGCCACCCTTCCTTGTTGATTTCTCTGAAGACATGAACTTTAAACTGAAAGGCTTCAACACGTTCAAAGGCTTCAAAGATTTTCGCTTGCTGGACAAACAGGAACTTGCTTCGGGAGAATTTATATGATGCTGTAAGAATTCTGCAAATGAATGCAGACTATGAGAACCAAGGGATTCTCCCACGGACATGTACCTGTGACAGCATTAAGGTGCGAGGGAAGGGGAAGAGGTCATATGCATTCTCAGAAGATTTTGAATATAAATCAGTTTAGAAGACATTGACCTCATCGTGCGAAGACATTCACTCATAGATAAGGAGTTGGTTCCAGATTTGTACGAATCCAGAGATCAGTACAAGTGAGGAATCTAACTACTTTGTGAAGCATAAGTGAATATACTAGGCATGTTATGAGATGCAGTATGAGAGATATCTAACTAGTGTGAATAGAAACTGCTTGTGGTAGAAAGTGACAAAGCCATAGGATCAACGGTGCCGTAAAAAGGAAGTTTTATTTACCACACTAAGAACTGCTAGATGGAGTGGAAGATGAGGCCGAGCAGTTCGATCTTCCGTGCCCTAACTTGGCGACGGAGGACACCTACGGCGACGGCGGAGAGGACGATGTCCGCGGTCGGCGTGAAGACGGCGTCGGAGAGGTTGCGGCAGCGAAGCGCTTCGTCGCCGGCGTCGTCGAGGGCTAGCGGTGGAGCTAGGGTTTGTGCGAGAGTGGAAGAAGAGATAATGACCGCCGTGAAGTGTGTATTTATAGGTACAGGGGCGGCACTGCGTTATTACACAGGTGCCCCTGGCGATTCACATCTGAGGAACACGTGGCCATCATGCTGAATTTTGGGGTTTGTTCCACGTCCCACGCACGCCTGGATTGTCGGGTGGTCGTTCCTACTTCTCCGGGTTTCATGTGGAGGAATGAGCATTGAAGGTGGACTTAAGGTTTGTCTTTGTATCTTCTGCTGACAAGGACGCAGAGAAGACATTCGACAGTTTCAATAGAATGCATATGATTTGGAGAGATAGAGTTTGAGATAGATAACATAGAGAGGTTAGGGTCCGATCACATTCACTTAGTTCAAAAGATTCAACAAGAAGACATAGCTATAAGTGAATGTTGTAGAGGACAGAACACTAGTATATATATATATAATCAACATAGTGAAGATAATCATGAAGACATGTTGAGATTGAAACCAAACCAAATGTGAAGACATAGCAAGGTAACGCCATGAGTGAAACACTTCAAACAGAACATTTGGTGGTGGCGTTACCCACCGTATAGGAAGTATTAGACCCAGACACGGCGCACAATTATCGTGGCGCTCCGAAGTCAAATTCCACATTAATGTATTCACACTTAGAATGTATGTCTTCATTGATTGAAGATATACTTTACTTCGTGTGTTGCACATCTAAGTCATCAATATGCATAAGGGTTAGGATGTGTGCCTGATCACAGGACATTTGAGGATTCCAGGATATTTAGCTCACACCGTAACTTGCAAAATCTCTTCTCATCCAAGGGCTTGGTGAAGATATCTGCCAACTGCTCTTCAGTGTTGACGTGTATGATATCAATATCTTCCTTCACAACATGATCTCTGAGAAAGTGATGACGAATTTCAATGTGCTTTGTCTTCGAGTGCTGAACTGGGTTGTTGGCAATCTTGATGGCGCTTTCGTTGTCGCAGTAGAGTGGCACTTGCTTCAGATGAATGCCATAGTCTTTGAGCGTTTGGTTCATCCACAGAAGCTGAGCGCAGCAAGATCCAGCAGCAATGTATTCAGATTCAGCAGTGGAGAGAGATACACAGTTCTGCTTCTTTGAAGACCAACATACAAGTGATCGTCCCAGAAAGTGACATGTGCCTGATGTAGACTTGCGACCAACTTTGTCACCAGCATAATCAGCATCCGAGAATCCAACCAGATCAAACTCTAAGCCCTTTGGATACCATAATCCTAGAGTTGGGGTGTGAGCCAAATATCGAAGAATTCACTTCACAGCTAAGTGATGCGACTCCTTTGGTGCCGCTTGAAATCAAGCACACATGCAAACACTAAGCATAATATCTGGCCTAGATCCACATAGATAAAGTAAAGAACCAATCATGGAGCGGTATACCTTTTGATCGAACTCTTTACCATTGTCGTTAGGACCCAGATGATGCTTGGCTGGCATTGGCGTCGTGAAGCCTTTACAGTCTTGCATACCGAACTTCTTCAGGCAATCTTTGAGATACTTCTCTTGAGATATGAAGATGCCGTTGCGTTGTTATCGTATTTGAAGACCGAGAAAGAACTTCAGCTCTCCCATCGTAGACATATGATATTGCTCTTGCATCATATATCCAAACTCTTCACTGTACTTCTGATTGGTGCAACCGAAGATAATGTCATCCACATATATTTGGCACACAAACAGTTCACCATCATATGTCTTCGTGAAGAGAGTGGGGTCGAGAGAACCAGGTATGAAGCCTTTGCTCTTCAGGAAGTATTTGAGTGTGTCATACCAGGCCCGAGGGGCTTGTTTGAGGCCATACAGTGCCTTGTTAAGCTTGTATACCATGTCAGGATGTTTTGGATCTTCAAAGCCAGGAGGTTGTGCAACATACACTTCTTCTTCAATCTTGCCATTGAGGAAGGCACTCTTCACATCCATTTGATAAAGAAGTATGTTGTGATGATTTTCATAGGCCAGCAGTATGCGTATGGCTTCAAGTCTAGCCACAGGAGAAAATGTTTCATCGAAGTCAATGCCTTCCACTTGAGTATATCCTTGAGCAACGAGACGAGCTTTGTTTCTGACAACTTGACCATGCTCATCTTGGTTGTTGCAGTATATCCATTTGGTGCCTATTATGTTGTGCTTCCGAGGATCGGGACGCTTGACCAGTTCCCATACATTATTCAGCTCAAACTGTTGAAGCTCGTCTTGCATAGCTTGAATCCATTCAGGTTCCATGAAGGCTTCTTCAACTTTCTTGGGTTCTGTTATTGAAACGAATGCAAAGTGCCCACAGAAATTTGCTAGCTGAGTTGCCCTTGAACGAGTGAGTGGAGCGGGTGCATTGATGCTATCAATTATTCTTTCAATCTGCACTTCATTGGCAACGCGAGGATGTATAGGGCGAAGATTTTGCTCTTGCTGATCATTGTCGTTGTCAGAAGGAATGTCTTCAGGCTGAGCATTGTCTTCATGTTGATCAGGTGCTGAGATGATAAGTTCTTCTTCAGGATGAGCTTCAGAAGGTATAATTTCTCCAGTTCCCATTAGCTTGATTGATTCACTAGATGGAACTTCATCTAGCACATTTGGCAGTTGCTCTCTTTGTGAACCGTTGGTCTCATCGAACCGCACATCCACTGTTTCAACCACTTTGTAATGAAAGAGATTGAAGACTCTGTAGGAGTGCGAATCCTTTCCATATCCAAGCATAAAACCCTCATGTGCTTTTGGTGCAAACTTTGAGGTGTGATGTGGGTCCTTGATCCAACACCTGGCGCCAAATACTCTGAAGTAACTAACATTTGGCTTCTTGCCAGTAAGGAGCTCATAAGATGTCTTGTTCAGAAGCTTGTGAAGATAAACACGATTGATTGTATGGCATGCAGTATCAATGGCTTCAGGCCAGAATTTTCTTGGAGTCTTGTATTCATCTAGCATCGTTCTGGCCATCTCAATGAGTGTTCTGTTCTTGCGTTCGACGACCCCATTCTGCTGTGGCGTGTACGGGGCTGAGAATTCATGTGTGATGCCCAAGGTATCAATATATGTATCAAGGCGAGTGTTCTTGAATTCAGTGCCATTGTCACTTTTGATATGCTTTATCTTGGCGCCATAGTTGTTCATTGCTCGATTGGCGAAGCGTCTGAAGACATCCTGCACTTCAGTCTTGTAAAGGATTATGTGCACCCAAGTATATCTAGAATAATCATCAACAATGACAAAGCCATAGAGACAAGCAGTAGTAGTAAGAGTTGAGTAATGAGTGGGACCGAAAAGATCCATGTGAAGCAGTTCAAAGGGTCGAGTAGTGGTCATGATTGTCTTCGAGGGATGTTTGGCCCTCGTCATCTTTCCTGCCTCAAAGACACCGCATAAGTGATCTTTCTTGAACTTGACGTCCTCGATGCCTATTACATGCTTCTTCTTTGCTAGGGTGTGGAGGTTCCTCATGCCAGCATGCCCAAGCCTCCGATGCCAGAGCCAGCATTCTGAAGCTTTTGCTAGAAGACATACGGCAAGCTATGGTCCTGCTGAGAAATCTACCACGTACAAATCATCTTTTCGATACCCTTCAAATACTAGAGACTTGTCAGATTCCATTAGAACAAGGCAATGATATTTTCCAAATATTACGATCATGTTTAAATCGCAAAGCATTGAGACAGACATTAAGTTGAAGCCAAGGGATTCAACAAGCATGACTTTATCCATGTGTTGATCCTTTGAGATTGCAACTCTACCTAGACCCAATACCTTACTTTTACCAGTGTCAGCAAATGTGATGTGGCTCTTGTCGGATGGACGTAAGGTTGAGTCCATAAGAAGGCTTCTTTTGCCAGTCATGTGATTTGTACACCCACTATCTATAATCCATTCTGAATACGTTGGTGTCATACCCTACAGTGCAGTTAGGGGGATAGGCTTCACGAAGAGCATTGTGAAGCAAAAACATTTGACGAATCAGTGGGTTATGAAAGCTTAGATCCATATTAGGACTAATAGGGAGAGTAGCAAGCGATTCCGGAACGAAGTACATAGTAAGACCATTCGGGCATTTGATCTTGCGCCCTACAAGATGTTTAAGGTCCCCAGCAATAGCGTCAGACGATTTTGGTTTTCTACTGGAGACCTTTCTCTGCAAAAGAGAGTTAAGCTTTCTTAGCCACCCACATCTTCAAGGGTGGCTTAGAAGCCATAAGTCTAAGTGCAGCATCTGAGAACTTTGGCTTTGGAGCCCTAGCAAACAGTCTTGTAGGCGGACAATAATACTCATAAGAATAAGCAGAATAGTTCTTGGTCTTATGAACATGGCGGTTTGATGAACCGCTCTCATATTCATATGCCTGAGTATGGTTTCCCTGCAAAACATTTGCGTTAGTGCGACTCAGGTGAGTCCTCTGTCTGTATGAAGCCTTTGGACCGTATGAAGCCTTTGGTCTGAGGTTTGTCTTCTTCACGTGAGGTGTCATGATGACATTCACAGGAAGATTCTCCAGACACCTTTTCGGAACCCAGATCTTCTTCATGGCGGTCCATTCCTGCAGTTAGTACCAATGTACCTGGCAAACACTTCACCATTCTGATTCTTAAACATTTTATAGTTTGCATCAAGGGATTCATCAATGATAATGGGGTTAGCACAAGTGAAGCCAGATAGATTGGATGGATCTGCTGAAGGTTCCTTTGCAGTAACCCACGTGGTTTTGGGGTACTGCTCAGGTTTCCAGTAAGAGCCATCAACATTCATTTTCCTTACGAACCCAACAACCTCTTTCCTCGGGTTTCGGTTCAGAATCTGCTTTTTGAGGACATCACATAGTGTCTGATGCCCTTTAAGACTTTTGTACATCCCTGTTTCAAGCAATGTCTTCAACCTAGCATTCTCATCAGCAATAGCAGTGGTATCCTCAGCAGAGGGGTTAGTTACCACATCAACAGTTGAAGATATTGCAACAGTAGTAGCAGTAGAACATTTAGCAACAGAAGTAGCATTGTCACGCTCAATGCATTTAAGACATGGTGGTTCAAATCCTTCCTGAGCGGAACTGATCTGTTTGGCGCGAAGTGAGTCGTTTTCCTTTTGAAGATCTTCATGAGCCACTCCCAATTTCTCAAGATCTTGCTTCCTTTGAAGATAATCATAGGAAAGCTTTTCATGAGTTGTTGAGAGAGTTTCATGACGACTTTCAAGTTCCTGATACTTAACGTGAAGATTTTTTATGTCTTCAATTAAGGATTCAGATCGAGTCATTTCAGCACCTAACAGATCATCGCTTCTGTCTAACAGTTTTTGAATATGTTCCATAGCTTTCTGTTGTTCAGTTGCAATTTTAGCAAGTGTTTTGTAGCTGGGTTTGAACCACAACCAAAGTCATCGTCACTAGATGTTTGATAGTGAGTAGTGCGTGTGTTTACCTTGGCACCGCGTGCCATGAAGCAGTAGGTAGAAGTGGAGTAGTCCTTGTCATTTGCATCGGTGTTGGTGATGAAGTCATTGTCTTCAGTGTTAAAGATGGACTTGGAAACGTATGTTGTAGCCAGACTTGCGACGCCTGAATCGGACTCCTCCTCAGATTCCACCTCCGCCTCCTCAGAAGCGGACTCCTCCTATGAATCCATTTCCTTGCCAACAAATGCACGTGCCTTGCCAGATGAGCTCTTCTTGTGTGATGAAGACTTTAAGGAAGACCTGGAAGTAGACTTTGAGTATTTCTTCTTCTTCTTGTCGTCAGAGTCATATTCCTTGCTCTTCTTCTTCTTTTTGTTCTCATTGTCCCACTGTGGACACTCAGAGATGAAGTGGCCAGGTTTCTTGCACTTGTGACATGTTTTCTTCTTGTAGTCGTGAGCAGAAGCTTCATCATTCCTTGAGCTTGATCGGGAAGACTTTCTGAAACCATTCTTCTTGGTGAATTTTTGGAACTTCTTCACAAGCATAGCAAGTTCCCTTCCAATGTCTTCAGGATCATCCGAACTGCTGTCAGATTCTTCTTCAGATGAGGAGACAGCTTTTGCCTTCAAGGCACGAGTTCGCCCATAGTTTGGACCATCGATATCTCTTTTCTCAGAAAGCTGAAACTCATGTGTGTTGAGCCTCTCAAGTATGTCAGACGGATCGAGTGTCTTGAAATCAGGACGTTCTTGAATCATCAGGGCTAGGGTGTCAAACGAACTATCAAGTGATCTCAGTAGTGTCTTGACGACTTCATGTTTGGTGATCTCAATAGCGCCGAGGGCTTGAAGCTCATTTATGATGTCAGTGAGTCGGTCAAATGTGAGCTGGACATTCTCATTGTCATTTCGCTTGAAGCGGTTGAAGAGGTTGCGAAGGACACTGATTCTCTGATCTCTCTGGGTTGAGACGCCTTCATTGACCTTGGAGAGCCAGTCCCAGACCAGCTTAGATGTTTCCAAAGCACTCACACGGCCATACTGTCCTTTGGTCAAATGACCACAGATGATATTCTTGGCAGTAGAGTCCAGTTGAACGAACTTCTTGACATCAGCAGCAGTGACACCTTCTCCAGCCTTGGGAACGCCGTTCTTGACGACATACCATAGGTCGACGTCAATGGCTTCAAGATGCATGCGCATCTTATTCTTCCAGTAGGGATATTCAGTTCTATCAAAGACGGGGCACGCAACGGAGACTTTAATTATCCCTGCAGTCGACATAGCTAAAACTCCAGGTGGTTAAACCGAATCACACAGAACAAGGAAGCACCTTGCTCTGATACTAATTGAAAGTGCGTTATATCGACTAGAGGGGGGTGAATAGGCGATTTTTATGAAAGTCTTCAAAATGTGGAAGTTATGAAGATAAACGATAGAAATAAACCTATTACCCTGCAGCGGAAGGTAGACTACACTAGGCAAGCCATAGTCAAGTATTCAATAGAGTGAAAGCACAATGACTAATAGCAGCAATGTAGTAAGGATCAGGTAGGAAGATATTGTGAAGCCACACAGAACACGCAGTCACTCAGTGAAGACAAAAGATAGTGCGAACATACAATGACTTCACAAGGAGTAACAGTAAGTAAAGGGAAGGAAAGATGAAACCAGTGACTCGCTAAAGACAATGATTTGTTGGACCAGTTCCAGTTGCTGTGACAACTGTACGTCTGGTTAGGGCGGCTAGGTATTTAAACCTTAGGACACACAGTTCCGGACACCCAGTCCTGAACACGCAGCTCAGGACACCCAGTCCTCACCATATTCCCCTTGAGCTAAGGTCACACAGACCTCGCCCAATCACTCTGGTAAGTCTTCAAGGTAGACTCCCAAACCTTCACAGACTTCGTTCACCGGCAATCCACAATGTCTCTTGGATGCTCAGAACGCGACGCCTAACCGGCTGGAAGATGCACAGTCCTCAAGTGTAATAAGTCTTCAGATCACACAGACAAGAAGACTTAAGTGATGCCTAATTCTCTTTGGCTCTGGGTGGTTAGGGCTTTATCCTCGCAAGGAATTCTCTCTCAAAGGCTTTGAGGTGGGTTGCTCTCAAACGACAAAAGCCGTACTCTGAATCTGAGCAGCCAACCGTTTATGGTTGTAGGGGCTGGGCTATTTATAGCCACTTGGCAACCCAACCCGATTTGTCCGAAATGACCTTGGGTCACTAAGGAACTGACACGTGTTCCAACGGTCAGATTTCAAACTCACACGACAACTTTACTTGGGCTTCAAGCAAAGCTGACTTGCCCAACTCTGGACAAGATTCGCTCTCAAAGTCTTCACTCGAAGACATAGGTTTTGTTTAAGCATCACTTCAGTCATTCTGACTGGTTCTCTTGGACCCCACTTAACAGTACGGTGGTTCCTATGACTCAACACAGAAGAAAGAGAACTACGAAAGATCTAAGTCTTCGAGCTCCATAGGCTTCATGTGGTGTCTTCTCTTGTCATAGTCTTCAATGTGAATATCTTCATATACCACCTTTGACTTCAATGTCTTCATACATTTTTAGGGGTCATCTCTGGTAGGAAAACCGAATCAATGAGGGACTTCTACCTGTGTTATCCTGCAATTCTCACAAACACATTAGTCCCTCAACTAGGTTTGTCGTCAATACTCCAAAACCAACTTGGGGTGGCACTAGATGCACTTACACTAGGTGGAGACGCCTTCGTTGACCTTGGAGAGCCAGTCCCAGACTAGCTTGGAAGTCTCCAACGCACTCACACGGCCATACTGTCCTTTGGTCAGATGACCATAGATGATATTCTTGGTAGTAGAGTCCAGTTGAACGAACTTCTTGACATCAGCAGCAGTGACACCTTCTCCAGCCTTGGGAACGCCGTTCTTGACGACATACCATAGGTCGACGTCAATGGCTTCAAGATGCATGCGCATCTTATTCTTCCAGTAGGGATATTCAGTTCCATCGAAGATGGGGCACGCAGCGGAGACTTTAATTATCCCTGCAGTCGACATAGCTAAAACTCCAGGTGGTTAAACCGAATCACACAGAACAAGGGAGTACCTTGGTCTGATACAAATTGAAAGTGCTAGTGATTGACTAGAGGGGGGGGGTGAATAGGCGATTTTTAAAAAAGTCTTCAAAACATGGAAGTTTCGAAGACAAACAATAAAAGTAAACCTATTACCACGCAGCGGAAGGTAGACTACACTAGACAACCTTAGTCAAGTAACGAAAGAAGTGAAAGCACAATGACTAATAGCAGCTAGGCAGTAAGGATCAGGTAGGAAGATATTGTGAAGCCAATCAAAACAAGTAATCACTTAGTGAAGACAAAAGATAATGCAATCATGCAATGACTTCACAAGGACCAACAGTAAGTAAAGGGAAGGGAAGGAAGAAACCAGTGACTCGTTGAAGACAATGATTTGTTGGACCAGTTCCAGTTGCTGTGACAACTGTACGTCTGGTTAGGGCGGCTAGGTATTTAAATCTGAGGACACACAGTCCCGGACACCCAGTCCTGAACACGCAGCTCAGAACCCTTAGTCCTCACCGTATTCCCGTTGAGCTAGACCTCGCCCAATCACTCTGGTAAGTCTTCAAGGTAGACTCCCAAACCTTCACAGACTTCGTTCACTGGCGATCCACAATGACTCTTGGATGCTCAGAACGCGACGCCTAACCGGCCGGAGGATTCACAGTCCTCAAGTGTAATAAGTCTTCAGATCACACAGACAGGACGACTTAAGTGATGCCTAACACTCTTTGGCTCTGGGTGGTTAGGACTTTATCCTCGCAAGGAATTCTCTCTCAAAGGCTTCGAGGTGGGTTGCTCTCAAACGACAACAGCCGTACTTTAACTCTGAGCAGCCAACCATTTATGGTTGTAGGGGGTGGGCTATTTATAGCCACTAGGCAACCCGACCTGATTTGTCCGAAATGACCCTGGGTCACTAAGGAACTGACACGTGTTCCAACGGTCAGATTTCAAACACACACGACAACTTTACTTGGGCTACAAGCAAAGCTGACTTGTCCAACTCTGGACAAGATTCGCTCTCATAGTCTTCACTCGAAGACATAGGGTTTTGGTTAAGCATCACTCCAGTCATTCTGACTGGTTCTCTTGGACCCCACTTAATAGTATGGTGGTTCCTATGACTCAACAGAGAAGAAAAAGAACTACGAAGGATCTAAGTCTTCGCGCTCCATAGTCTTCATGCGATGTATTCTCTTGTCATAGTCTTCAATGTGAATGTCTTCACATACCACCTTTGACTTCAATGTCTTCATACATTTTTAGGGGTCATCTCTGGTAGGAAAACCGAATCAATGAGGGACTTCTACCTGTGTTATCCTGCAATTCTCACAAACACATTAGTCCCTCAACTTGGTTTGCCGTCAATACTCCAAAACCAACTAGGGGTGGCACTAGATGCACTTACAATCTCCCCCTTTTTGGTGATTGATGACAAACTAGTTGAAGTTTTCAACGGGGAATATAATATGTGAAATTGTAAAGGATAAGTCATTGTATTCATAAGTTGCAAGGGCTCCCCCTAAAGATGTGCATATAAGTAATTTGCTTTTGGAATGCAAATGCACATGGCAGGTTGTACTTGTGGAGATCCTCTTCAACTTATGATGACAATTCATCATGCATGAAAAGTATGTGAAGATAATGACATGCATAATGGAAAATGGACGTCTGCAAAATGATTTAAGTTCGGAACTTATCGTCGCACATGCGGAATTTATCATCGCATCACAAAGTAGCAAATAAGTGGCAGACGACCATCGAGTTTAAGTGTTATAACTCAAAGAACCAAATGTATCAAAACGAGAGTTGTAAACACTAGGCAAAACATAAAGTAACTGCCCATATGGACCCGCTTGAAGACTATCAAACTCATATGCTTCTCCCCCTTTTGTGAGTAAGGACCAAAAAGGTTTGAAGACATAGAGCATCTACTCATTCCTAGGAGGAGTAGGTGAAGTAGCAAGGTCATCGGTGTTGTGAGGCAGTGCAGACGAGCTCGGGGCAGTGTTGACGCGTGCTGAAGGAGGGGGCGGTGAAGTAGCATCGTCTTCGTCCTCGATCACTCTAGCATTCACAGTTGCCGCAGATGAAGAGAACTCAGAGTCTTCAAGTGTGGGAGTTCGTCGCAGCACAGCCACTTAACAAGATTCGCTCTCATAGTCTTCACTCGAAGACATAGGATTTTGGTTAAGCATCACTTCAGTCATTCTGACTGGTTCTCTTGGACCCCACTTAACAGTACGGTGGTTCCTATGACTCAACAGAGAAGAAAAAGAACTACGAATGATCTAAGTCTTCGCGCTCCATAGTCTTCATGCGATGTATTCTCTTTTCATAGTCTTCAATGTGAATGTCTTCACATACCACCTTTGACTTCAATGTCTTCATACATTTTTAGGGGTCATCTTTGGTAGGAAAACCGAATCAATGAGGGACTTCTACCTGTGTTATCCTGCAATTCTCACAAACACATTAGTCCCTCAACTAGGTTTGTCGTCAGTACTCCAAAACCAACTAGGGGTGGCACTAGATGCACTTACAGTAGCCTTGAGCTACAAGTCGTGCCTTATTCCTCACCACAAGGCCATTTTCATCTTGCTTGTTGCGGTAGATCCATTTTGTGCCAATGATATTGTGCTTGCGAGGGTCTGGTCACTTAACAAGTTCCCAGACGTTGTTGAGCTTGAACTGATGTAATTCCTCTTGCATACCTTGAATCCACTCAGGTTCCAGAAATGCTTCATCTACCTTAGTGGGCTCTGTGATAGAGACGAAAGTAGAATGCCCACAAAAGTTAGACAAATGTGAAGTTTTTGAGTGTGTGAGAGGACCATTTAAGTTTAGGTCGCTAACCATGTATTCCGCGTGGCGGTCTAATTTTTTTCTTAGGGGGACTAATATGGCAACTCATTTTAGTTTCTGTACCAGAAACACACCTTTTAAGTTTGTTATAATAAGATGAGAATATGAGAATACCGCATAACTCCGGCCGTGCTACATATCACTAAAATGGAGAGGATGGGGGGTGGACATGTGTGACATTGATCCTAAGAGCATCTCCAGCCGTTCGGCCCCTTGGGGCTTGAAATAGCGCCGCCTGGGGGTGCGCCGGCTGAAAAATCGGCATGGGGGTGATTGGGTTCCCAGCCGCCGCCCCTAGGTCGCCCCCAGGCGTCTTTTTTAAAAGTTTTTTAAAAACATACTCGGCCAAAATTCGGCCAAACACGACACAGATTCGGCGAAATTTAGGCATTCCTACGTTTTTTACATATTCAAAACATAATCTTAAACAAAATAAAAAAGCAATTACTATTACTGTCGCGCCGTCGCCGTCCGCCGCGCCGCCTACAGGCTGAAGAGCTTGCCGAAGGCGCCGTAGTCATCGTCGTCCTCTTCCTTCTTCACGCTGACGATGTCCTTGTTGCACCCCTGCCCGGGGTCGCCTTGGCGGACGGGTTTGGCTGGCAGCAGTGCCTCGTCATCGCTGTCCTCGAGGATGATTGACGGTGTCCTGGACTAGGGGGCACTCACCACGTCGTCTCCCGATCTATTAGATTGGGCCGAGCACCCCCGTGGCCATATACTCATGGGCTAGTTCGGACGGCTGCCGCATACAAGGAAGATTGCACAAGACTTGGCGATCAAGACAAGGACTTCTCCCCACCGGCGTATTCGGCTAGGACTCTTGTTATCCTAGGCCTCCGGTGCATTATATAAACCGAGGCCAGGTTGGTCGATAGATATACAACATATATATACAACATACATATACAACAATCATACCATAGGCTAGCTTCTAGGGTCTAGCCTCCTTGATCTCGTGGTAGATCTACTCTTGTACTACCCATATCATCAATATTAATTGAGCAGGACGTAGGGTTTTACCTCCATCAAGAGGGCCTGAACCTGGGTAAAACATTGTGTCCCTTGTCTCCTGTTACCATCCGCCTAGACGCACAGTTCGGGACCTCCTACCCGAGATCCGCCGGTTTTGACACCGACATTGGTGCTTTCATTGAGAGTTCCGCTGTGTGATCGACAAAAGGATTGATGGCTCGCCTGCAGATCAACTGCGACTTTGGCATCTTCGTCACCAGCTCGACTGGTCACCTTGGTTTGACCAAGAATTGCGCCCCGTGTTCGGATCACCATGTTCGGACGAGGGCCTTCATCAAACATCAACTCCTGTCTCTATCAAGATCACGGAGGAATCATCTACGGAGCTCGGGGGCTCAACGTCAACATTGCCCTCAAGCGACCGTGCTGTTTTTCTGGACAGCGAAGTCGTATCTGCCACCACCACCTCCTCGAGTATCGCTTTGACGATCGCTTTGGTGGAATTTTGCAGAATTGAGTCTACAACAACCACGGAAAATTTCGTCGAGTTCTGATGGAGGAATCTCTGGCAATCCACGATATACCGGAGCCCTGTCAAATCTGGATGGGAATTTGGATGAGTTTAGGGCGTGGTGTCCGGCTTCTAGCTCGGACGTCCTTTGGAAGATCCAACCGTTGATCGGCTGCGGAATTCCTATATCTACCACCTCTCAAAATTTCGGCTCGATCCGACCGTCCAAACTCCGGGAACCTTCCGATTAGTGCATCACTTTTCGGATCTGTTTTCTGCGCGAAAACGAATCCGACCCGAGTTCATCTTTTTTATGAACAGGATTTCGGACATCCCTTTTGAAGGAAGTTTTGTATGGGGTATTGTGTTTTGTTCCCGAACACATCCCACTAACTGTAAGATCTTTTGAACATGATCTTCAACATCATGCTGGTGTCAAACCAGTCCGGCAATATTACTCCACGGCTGCCGACCTGCGCTAGACACGACGTCACTTTGTTGAGCCGAGCTCAACTTCTTCGGATCATCATCTCGACAAGCCGAACAAGAGCCTGACATCATGAAGGATAAATCATCACCAACATCGCCGCCCCACGGATTACACGGAGCGGGCATACCGGCATCGCCGCACGGTCGCTTCATCAAGCCGGCATCGACCACGTCACGACCTGCATCGAAAGGGCCGCACTATTGCTTCTTCAAGCTGGTGTCCATCACGCCGACCTACTTCGACTCATCGGCTGACATCGAGGCTTCGACATCTCGGCTGGACCGGGGGCTTCGCCATCTCTTCATCAACCTACTCCGGACACTTCGGCGTCACTAGCCGACCAGCTCCATCACGTTAGCTGGGCCGAGGGCTTTGCCTCGGCGAGTCAACCTTTACCAGCATTGCCATGCCGTCGTTTTATCGCCCATCAGGCAATGGGTGTGCGGAGCGGGTCCCAATTTTAGGAATCACCTTCCTTCGGATGGCTACAACAAATAAACCAGGTGCTATTAACCTCAATATTTTTTGCTTGTTTGGGTTCATTTTTTCCCAAGGAATTATTACTCTGGTTTTTCCATGATATGTACACAGGTCTATCAAATGGTGACCGCATTAACGAGGGTCGCGTGGTGGTTCGATCAGTTTCCGTACATAGTCCGGCGAATGCCACATCCGGAGCTCGGACCGACCTGTGAATTCAGGCTTTGCCACGCCTTTAGTACATCACGCCGACGCCCTGCATCGACATTGACTTCGGCGCCAGGCCATATTTCTTCTACTCCTCACTTTGCATAAATTATTTATTATGCAACATTTTTTTAATTATCATTATTACTATTATTCCCGGTTTGCACTATTTTATGTGGCACAGGAAAATGATCCAGCCGGACTATATCCTTTGGCGTCACCTCGGCTGGACGGTGGGCTTCGTCAACACTTCATTACCCCATGCCGGGGATTTCGGCATCACTCTGCCGGCCTGCATTGACCGTGCTATGTCACCACTTCGGAGTGCCGAGCTCTTTGCTCCGCCACCTCGGGACCGGCTTGGGGGATGGCACCTTGTCCCGCATCAAGCTTGGACCGCGTCATCAATACCGAACACATTAACCAGCTAAGTTGCCTTCATGCTCAAAGTTTTAAATTTTTAACTTGTGTTCGGCTTGACCAAGCATTATAGTTTTTTGGAAAAAAGTTGCTTGTAAATTTTTTTCCTTGTGCAAACTTTGTTTGTGACGCACAAATTCAAATACCCCGTTTACTTGGGGGCTTCCTTTATGAAGCTTTTCCTGTTGCATATGATTATACTTGTACGGCTTCGTTCCTTGTTCGTGTATTACGCCATAATATGCACCACATTGACTTAAGCGATTTGCAAGCTGGGTTGCCTCGCTCCTGTGTTTACCCCTACGTTCCCGATTGTTCGGCTAGGGAGTAAAGGGAGCACCTCTGCGATTGTCACGATCGGGTCACCCGAGCCGGACCTCAGACTGGGTGAAGCCGAAAGCTAGCACTCTTATAGTTATTCAATGATGGTCGGCACACAACGGAACTCATGAGTACAAAAAATCTATTGCACAAGTCTCATAATAACAATGAGCACCGAAGAAAGGTATCGGTGGGGGTACTATTTTCTTCGAAGATGCTTCTTACTCTTCGCAGTAATATAGCATAAGTTCCCTGAGCACGCTTTGTCTGTTACAACCTTATGGCCTGATTGCCTGGTTATTGGAAACACCGTCGATATTCTCGACCGATGGAGTACATAACATTTTTCGGTTCTTAACCGAAGAGGGAGAAGCCGACGATCGGTTAAGACGCGTTTAAAGTTCGGTTGAACATAGATATGATATAAATACTTCGGTACATGCAATCATTCTTCTACCCAAGTCACTTGGGGGCTCTTAAGTTTATTTGAGCCGTTTTATAATAAGTGTTCTTCTTCTCAGTCATTGCAAAGTTCTATTATTATTATTATTATTTATCACTCCTTTTTTCGACGCGAGTGTGCGGTCACTAGCTGGGGAGCCTAATTTCTCTCTCAAAGCCGCTAGAGTTTAGTTTGCTAAACTGGCCTAATGAGAAGTACTCCGCCCTCGGGATAGGAGGTTGAAGCCGTAGGCTGACCCGCTCGAAGTCTTGAGATAGGATGTGTCATGTTAAAGGACGACAGAAGCACTTCTTTTTTCTAAGACCAATTTTCGGATTGGCACCGAACACTTGATCTTGTTCAGACGTCATGTTTTTACTGACGTTTCTTGGTTTTCCAAGCTTTTTGGCACTTTTAAACTATTTGTGCTTTTCCAGCATTAGTCTCGCAGTGCAACACCGGACACCTTTAGGGATTCGGCAAAAACATTCTCAGATATTGCTATATATGCATCGGTTTCGAATTGTGTCTTCGGTTAATAGTTGGGTTGCCCGGCTCCTGCACTTGCTTCCTACATTCCGTTTTGTTCGGCTAGGCGTGCAAAGGGAGAACCACTGCGATTGTGCTTCCAGCTCACATGGTTAAGCACCTTAGTGGATAAATCCGAAAACTGACTGTCACAATAAGCGTAAACTGGTCAGCGATCCGATGACTATGACGGGCCATTCATAACATTGGCCGAAGTGTTTACGGCTTGACCCCGACTGTCGCCGAACACTACCGGGGGCTATTAACTGGCCTCCCAAACTAAATCCTCAATATTTTGCTCTTACATTAGAGCTGAGGTTTAATGATCATGCTTAGCATGACAACCCAAAGAAAGGAACCGATAGCGGGACTATTTTCTTTGGAAGACATTTCTTCTGTTAAACAGTGATATGACTCTCTGCGTACCTTTGTTTATAAAACCGTATGGCCAGATTGCCTTGTTTGTTGTAAATCTTTGCCCTCATAAAGGCTTTATAAAGTAGGACAAACACTCCTCGGCTACTGGCCGAGGAGGTGGAAGCCGATGGTCGGTCAACAAAGTTTTGTACAATGCGGATCCGAGCATTAATGACGTAAAGTACTTGAATACATAGTCATTACACATAATTTGTGATTTTACTATGGATCTCGATCCTTAATTCGGCCACCCGTGCCCGCATTAAGGCTCGGGGGCTACTGGGCTTCGGGCTTATTATTTACAAATATTAAAGGGGCACATCGATCCCCTGATCTGGTGTTGCCACCCGACTAGTGTCTCGGGGGCTACTGCATTGCTTGTCCAATGCAGAAAATTTTATGTGCAATATAGTTTCCGAGGAGATCTTGATCCTCAGGTTGGTCCGCCGCACCCAACCTGAGTCTCGAGGACTGAGCACGCCGCTTTTAGTGTCCCGAAGTATTCTGCCGAGTTAGGACTTGATCCTCAGGCCGATTTTGCAAATCGACCTGAGTCTCAACGGCTACTGGGATCAGCGGTCTTATGTCATCCTTCATGTGCATCTCGGGTTTTAGACCGATACCCACCTTGAGGGCTACTGGCTATATATCTCGGTAGAGAATAAATTGCACCAATCAAAAATATTGACAAAAATCGGCCCACATTCGGGGTGGTGCACCACCTCGGAAGCAGTCCGGCATAAAGCTCGGGCGCTAGTGGCTGGCTCCATAGAGGGCATTTTCGGCATTAAGCTTGGCTAAACTCCTTCAAACTTCTTTGAACCAAGGTGATTTACGACATCTCGGATATAGTCCGGCGTTGGAGCTCGGATATACATTCCGGCGTTGGGGCTCGGATATATATTCCGGCATTGGAGCTCGGATACAGTCCGGTGTTGGATCTCGGATACATAGTCCGGTGTTGGAGCTCGGATATATTCCAGCGTTAGAGCAGGGAAGCGGTCCGACGTTGGTGCTCGGCTGCTAAAGATACCTCGAATGCAGTCCGGCGTTGGAGCTCGGATGCAAGAGGATGCTGCCGCCCGGGAACAACCTCAAACCCGAGGTGTGGCATAAAAATAGCAAGGCATTGATAAAGGCCGTAAACTTAAAGGGGCTCCTCGGATACCCGACGTGTAAACTCGTCGAATGCATTTCGGCGATCCTCAAGATCGAAGATAAAGAAGATTCGTTGAACCAGTTTTCAAGACCGACGACCGAAGATGAAGAACAGTTCGGAAGAATCGAGGAGCGTCCCTAACTTGAAGACCGGTTCAGGGGGCTACTGACGGTGTCCTGGACTAGGGGGTACTCACCATGTCGTCTCCCGATCTATTAGATTGGGCCGAGGACCCCCGTGGCCGTATACTCATGGGCCAGTTCGGACGGCTGCCGCATACAAGGAAGATTCCACAAGACTTGGCGATCAAGACAAGGACTTCTCCCCACCGGCGTATTCGGCTAGGACTCTTGTTATCCTAGGCCTCCGGTGCATTATATAAACCGAGGCCAGGCTGGTCGATAGATATACAACATATATATACAACATACATATACAACAATCATACCATAGGCTAGCTTCTAGGGTTTAGCCTCCTTGATCTCGTGGTAGATCTACTCTTGTACTACCCATATCATCAATATTAATCAAGCAGGACGTAGGGTTTTACCTCCATCAAGAGGGCCCGAACCTGGGTAAAACATTGTGTCCCTTGTCTCCTGTTACCATCCGCCTAGACGCACAGTTCGGGACCTCCTACCCGAGATCCGCCGGTTTTGACACCGACAATGATGACGCCGCCCTCGTCGCGGCGGCGGCGCTGAGCGGCGATCTCCTCGAGGGTGCGACGCTCGCACTCCATCTCCAGCCGGACCTAGTCCTCGCGCGCCCACTTGATGCTGGCCTCGTTGTTGGCGGCCATGTTCTTGTGCTCGCTCTTCACGGTGACGAGGCCCGGCTCTGTCTTCGGCTTGATGAGGCAGGAGGAAGGAGCAGAGAAGACACGACCGCCCTCGGTGATGCCGAGGGCGTCGTCGCCGGTGTGCCGCCCGAGCGGCGCCTCCACGGGCTCAGCCTTGACGTCGGCGAGCGCCGGCGAACCAAAGGAGCGGGAGAAGGAGGAGGAGGACCCGCCCGCCATGCGCCTCGGTAGCCAACGGTGGCAGCTCCGGCGGGGGACCGGGGCCGGGGCCGCCGGGTACTCGAGCAGCGGCTTGTTGCCGCCCTCGAGGTGCTTGAGGACGAAGTGGAGCGTGCGCCCGGGCACTCCGCACCACGGATGGCGGCCGTCGATGTTGTGGCGCCCCCTTACCGGCGCGTTATTGGTGGAGGCGAGCTACTCCTTGTGGCGGCGGCATTCCCAGTGTGCGTGGTAGCTGGCGGCGTACTCCGGGCAGCCCCGCACCTCCTCCGGCTGGGAGGCCCGAACGCGCTCGATCTCGCCGTGGAAGTGGCCGACGTCGATCGGCTGCGGGGGGACGAGGACGCCCTAGGCATTGAGCCTCCACCGCCCTGGCACGTGCATGTCAGGCGGCGCTGGGTAGTTTGCCTCTTGAAGGAGGTGAACCTCCCACTCGTGCAGGTGGTGGCAGCCGAAATAGTTGGTCGCCGCTCCATCGTTGGGGAACCGCTCTCCCATCGGCGGGCGTGCACGCGGTGGCTATAGATGCGGAGAGAGGGAGACGAGACGGGGGCGTCGGCAACGAGAGAGGAGCTGCGGACGAGTGCGTTCACCAGCAAGGGGGCGGGTTTTATAGCGACCGGGGGACGGCAAACGTGTGTACGCGTGATGGGAGGGGGCGCGTCACCGCACTGCGCCGCTTGTGAGGAATCAATGGAATGCTGATCAGCGACAGCCTTGGTATTGATTTCTCACAGGAAAACAAGGCGATGAGGAAGACGAGACGAGGCTGGTTGCTGACTCGGCGGCCCCACCAGGCTTTCGCGCCAGAAATGCTTCCCCGGCGCCCTCGGGCACCCCCTAGCGCGCCGGGTTCGACCTGGGTTCGTCGGCGCCAAATTCGGGCCTAACCGGCAAAAAAGGGCTTTCTGGGGACACGACTGGGCCATTTTTTAGCGCCGGCGATAAAAAAAGCCTTGGGGGCGCAGGGGGGGGGGAGTGGAGATGCTCTATGGATCTCTCTGAATATCTCCTCTTTTCGCAAGAAGTAGTGTGTCTCTTCTGTAAGTCAGTTAGTATATTTGGTCAGCTGGTCCGTTCAGTCAGCTAGTCTGGCATGTCTATTTATTTTGTGTTTCATGTTGTCTGTTATTTAGAACATCTTAGGTTGGAATGTACGTGGTCTTAATGCTGAATTTAAATGGACCTCGATTAGGAATAATATTGAGGAAAGTGGAGCCAATGTAGTTTATCTTCAAGAGACAAAAAAACTTTGTTTGATTTCAGTTTTATCTGTAACATCGCTCCTCGCTGGCCTTTGGTTTTTTAGAATAGTCGTTTATCTACGGGCACCATAATTAAGCAAGAATCTTTTGGCACTGTGGTTGAGTTTCAGTCTACTGCTTCTGCTGACAAATGGACATTAGTGAATGTTTGTGGCCCATGTGTGGAACCTAGGAGGTCGGGTAGCTGATCTTGTCATACCTGATAATGAGCTTTGGCTCTTTCTGGAAGATTTTAATTTTTATAGATATGGTGAAAATTGAAATAAAGATGGTGCCAATCATAATGACATGTATATTTTAAATGAACTCATTGCTCACTTGGGTATTACTGAGCTGCCTATAAAAGAGGAGGGCGTACACCTGGAGAAACATGCAGCTTGACCCTCTTCCGGAGCAGTTGGAATGGTATTTCATTGTCACCACTTGGACCTTAAAATTCCCCAACACCCAAGTGCATCCTCTTGCAAGGCCTATTTCAGATCATCTGCCTTGTGTGGTTAGAGTGGATTCCAAGATACCTAAAGCCCAAATATTTTGTTTTGAGAATTACTGGATTAAAAGGCCAGGTTTTATGAATTTGGTTGACATCATATGGAATACTAGATAATACCCCGCAGCAGATAAAACATATTGTATTTAGTTATTATACAGTTGTAAATATATATACGTAGACCGGAGTAACATTTGTCATGCATGTTAAGAGAAATATAATTAGTGTGATTGATTAGGTGGCATGTGTGGTTGTAAGTGCATCTAGTGCCACCCCTAGTTGGTTTTGGAGTATTGACGACAAACCTAGTTGAGGCACTATTGTGTTTGTGAGAATTGCAGGATAACACAGGTAGAAGTCCCTCATTGATTCGGTTTTCCTACCAGAGATGACCCCTAAAAATGTATGAAGACATTGAAGTCAAAGGTGGTATGTGAAGACATTCACATTGAAGACTATGACAAGAGAATACATCGCATGAAGACTATGGAGCGCGAAGACTTAGATCCTTCGTAGTTCTTTTTCTTCTCTGTTGAGTCACAGGAACCACCGTACTATTAAGTGGGGTCCAAGAGAACCAGTCAGAATGACTGAAGTGATGCTTAACCAAAATCCCATGTCTTCGAGTGAAGACTATGGGAGCGAATCTTGTCCAGAGTTGGACAAGTCAGCTTTGCTTGTAGCCCAAGTAAAGTTGCCGCGTGTGTTTGAAATCTGACCGTTGGAACACGTGTCAGTTCCTTAGTGACCCAGGGTCATTTCGGACAAATCAGGTCGGGTTGCCTAGTGGCTATAAATAGCCCACCCCCTACAACCATAAACGGTTGGCTGCTCAGAGTTAAAGTACGGCTGTTGTCATTTGAGAGCAACCCACCTCGAAGCCTTTGAGAGAGAATTCCTTGCGAGGATAAAGTCCTAACCACCCAGAGCCAAAGAGTGTTAGGCATCACTTAAGTCGTCCTGTCTGTGTGATCTGAAGACTTATTACACTTGAGGACTGTGAATCCTCCAGCCGGTTAGGCGTCGCGTTCTGAGCATCCAAGAGTCATTGTGGATCGCCAGTGAACGAAGTCTGTGAAGGTTTGGGAGTCTACCTTGAAGACTTACCAGAGTGATTGGGCGAGGTCTGCGTGACCTTAGCTCAAGGGGAATACGCTGAGGACTAAGGGTTCTGAGCTGCGTGTTCAGGACTGGGTGTCCAGGATTGTGTGTCCTCAGGTTTAAATACCTAGCCGCCCTAACCAGACGTACAGTTGTCACAGCAATTGGAACTGGTCCAACAAATCATTGTCTTCAACGAGTCACTGGTTTCTTCCTTCCCTTCCCTTTACTTACTGTTGGTCCTTGTGAAGTCATTGCATGATTGCATTATCTTTTGTCTTCACTAAGTGATTACTTGTTTTGATTGGCTTCACAATATCTTCCTACCCGATCCTTACTGCCTAGCTGCTATTAGTCATTGTGCTTTCACTTCTTTGGTTACTTGACTAAGGTTGTCTAGTGTAGTCTACCTTCCGCTGCATGGTAATAGGTTTACTTATATTGTTTGTCTTCGAAACTTCCATGTTTTGAAGACTTTGTTAAAAATCTCCTATTCACCCCCCTCTAGTCGATCACTAGCACTTTCAATTGGTATCAGAACAAGGTACTCCCTTGTTCTGTGTGATTCGGTTTAACCACCTGGAGTTTTAGCTATGTCGACTGCAGGGATAATTAAAGTCTCCGCTACGTGCCCCGTCTTTGATGGAACTGAATATCCCTACTGGAAGAATAAGATGCGCATGCATCTTGAAGACATTGATGTCGACCTATGGTATGTCGTCAAGAACGGTGTTCCCAAGGCTGGAGAAGGTGTCACTGCTACTGATGTCAAGAAGTTCGTTCAACTGGACTCTACTGCCAAGAATATCATCCGTGGTCATCTGACCAAAGAACAGTATGGCCGTGTGAGTGCGTTGGAGACTTCCAAGCTAGTCTGGGACTGGCTCTCCAAGGTCAACGAAGGCGTCTCCACCTAGAGAGATCAGAGAATCAGTGTCCTTCGCAACCTCTTCAACCGCTTCAAGAGAAATGACAATGAGAATGTCCAGCTCACGTTTGATCGACTCACTGACATCACAAATGAGCTTCAATCCCTCGGCGCCACTGAGATCACCAAGCATGAAGTCGTCAAGACACTCCTGAGATCACTTGACAGTTCGTTTGACACCCTCGCCCTGATGATTCAAGAACGCCCTGATTTCAAGACACTCGATCCGTCTGACATACTTGAGAGGCTCAACACACACGAGTTTCAGCTTTCTGAGAAAAGATACATCTATAGTACCAACTATGGGCGAACTCGTGCCTTGAAGGCAAAAGCTGTCTCCTCATCCGAAGAAGAATCTAACAACAGTTCTGATGATCCTGAAGACATTGGAAAGGAGCTTGCTATGCTTGTGAAGAAGTTCCAAAAATTCACCAAGAAGAAAGGGTTCAGAAAGTCTTCATGATCAAGCTCAAGGAATGATGAAGCTTCTGCTCATGACTACAAGAAGAGAACATGTCACAAGTGCAAGAAGCCTGGCCACTACATCTTTGAGTGTCCGCAGTGGGACAATGAGAACAACAAGAAGAAGAAGAGCAAGGAGTATGACTCTGACGACAAGAAGAAGAAGAAATACTCAAAGTATTCTTCCAAGTCTTCCTCGAAGTCTTCATCACACAAGAAGAGCTTATCTAGCAAGGCACGTGCGTTTGTTGGCAAGGAAATGGATTCTGCGGAGGAGTCTGCTTCTGAGGAGGCGGAGGTGGAGTCTGAGGAGGAGTCCGATTCTGGCATTGCGAGTCTGGCTACAGCATACGTTGCCAAGTCCATCTTCAACACTGAAGACAATGACTTCATCACCGACACCGATGAAAATGACAAGGACTACTCTGCTCCTTCCTACTGCTTCATGGCACGTGGTGCCAAGGTAAACACACGCACTACTCACTATCAAACATCCAGTGACGATGGTCTGATTGTGATTCCAAACCTAGCTACAAAACACTTGCTAAAATTGCAACTGAACAACAGAAAGCTATGGAGCACATTCAAAAACTGTTAGACAAAAGCGATGATCTGTTAGACACTGAAATGACTCGATCTCAGTCCTTAATTAAAGACATAAAAAATCTTCACGTTAAGTATGAGGAACTTGAAAGTCATCATGAAACGCTCTCAACAACTCATGAAAGGCTGTCCTACGATTATCTTCAAAGGAAGCAAGACCTTGAGAAATTGAGAGCGGCTCATGAAGATCTTCAAAAGGAAAACGAGTCACTTCGCGCCAAACAGATCAGTTCAGCTCAGGAAGGATTTGAACCACCATGTCTTAAGTGCATTGAGCGTGATAACACTACTTCTGTTGCTGAATGTTCTACTGCTGCTACTGTTGCAATATCTTCACCTGTCGATGTGATAACTAACCCCTCTGCTGAGGATACCACTGCCATTGCTGATGAGAATGCTAGGTTGAAGACACTGCTTGAAACAGGGATGTACAAAAGTCTCAAAGGGCATCAGACACTATGTGATGTCCTCAAAAGGCAGATTCTGAACCGAAACCCTAGGAAAGAGGGTGTTGGGCTCGAAAGGAAAATGAATGCCGATGGCTCTTACTGGAAACCTGAGCAGTACCCCAAAACCACGTGGGTTGCTGTAAAGGAACCTTCAGCGGATCCATCCACCCTATCTGGCTTCACTTGTGCTAATCCCATTATTATTGATGAATCCTTTGATGCAAACTATAAACTGTTTAAGAATCAGAATGGTGAAGTGTTTGCCAGGTATATTGGTACTAACTGCAGGAATGGACCGCCTATGAAGAAGATCTGGGTGCCGAAAAGCTGTTTGGAGAATCTTCCTGTGAATGTCATCATGACACCACAGGTGAAGAAGACAAACCCCAGATCACAGACTTCATACGGTCCAAAGGCTTCATATAGACAGAGGACTCACCGAAGTCACGCTAACGCAAATGTTTTGCAGGGAAGCCATACTCAGGCCTATGAATATGAGCGCGGTTCATCAAACCGCCATGTTCATAAGACCAAGAACTATTCTGCCTATTCTTATGAGTACTATTGTCCACCTGCTAGAGTTTTTGCTAGGGCTCCAAAGCCAAAGTTCTCAGATGCTGCACTTAGACTCATTGCTTCAAAGCCACCCTTGAAGATGTGGGTGGCTAAGAAAGCTTAACTCTCTTTTGCAGGGAAAGGTCTCCAGCAGAAAACCAAAATCATCTGACACTATTGCTGGGGACCTTAAACATCTTGTAGGGCGCAAGATCAAATGCCCAAATGGTCTTATTATGTACTTTGTTCCTGAATCGCTTGCTACTCGCCCTATCAGTCCAAATCTCGATCTAAGCTTTCATAATCCACTGGTTCGTCAAATGTTTTTGCTTCACAATTCTCTTCGTGAAGCCTATCCCCCTAACTGCACTGTAGGGTACGACACCAGCTGCTTCACAATGGATTAATGATAGTGGGTGTACCAATCACATGACTGGCAAGCGAAGCCTTCTTATGGACTCAACCTTACGTCCATCTGGCAAAAGTCACATCACATTTGCTGACACTGGTAAAAGCAAGGTATTGGGTCTAGGTAGAGTTGCAATCTCAAAGGATCAACACATGGATAAAGTCATGCTTGTTGAATCCCTTGGTTTCAACTTAATGTCTGTCTCAATGCTTTGTGATTTAAACATGATTGTAATGTTTGGAAAATATCGTTGCCTTGTACTAATGGAATCTGACAAGTCTCTAGTGTTTGAAGGGTATCGAAAAGATGATTTGTACGTGGTAGATTTCTCAGTAGGACCACAGCTTGCCGTATGTCTTCTAGCAAAAGCTTCAGAATGCTGGCTCTGGCATCGGAGGCTAGGGCATGCTGGCATGAGGAACCTGCACACCCTTGAAAAGAAGAAGCATGTCATAGGCATCGAGGGCGTCAAGTTCAAGAAATATCACTTATGCGGTGCCTGTGAAGCAGGAAAGATGACGAGGGCCAAGCATCCCTCGAAGACAATCATGACAACGACTCGACCCTTCGAATTGCTCCACATGGATCTTTTCGGTCCCACTCATTACTCAACTCTTACTACTACTGCTTGTCTCTATGGCTTTGTCATTGTTGATGATTATTCTAGATATACTTGGGTGCATATAATCCTCTACAAGACTGAAGTACAGGATGTCTTCAGACGCTTCGCCAATCGAGCAATGAACAACTATGGCGCCAAGATAAAACACATCAGAAGTGACAATGGCACTGAATTCAAGAACACTGGCCTGGATACATATCTTGATACTTTGGGCATCACACATGAATTCTCAGCTCCATACACGCCACAGCAGAATGGCGTCGTCGAACGCAAGAACAGAACACTTATTGAGATGGCCCGAACGATGCTTGATGAATACAAGACTCCAAGAAAGTTCTGGCCTGAAGCAATTGATACTGCATGCCATACAATCAACCGTGTTTATCTTCACAAGCTTTTGAACAAGACATCTTATGAGCTCCTTACTGGCAAGAAGCCAAATGTCAATTACTTCAGAGTATTTGGCGCTAGGTGCTGGATCAAGGATCCACATCACACTTCAAAATTTGCACCAAAAGCACATGAGGGTTTTATGCTTGGATATGGAAAGGATTCGCACTCCTACAGAGTCTTCAATCTCTTTCATTATAAAGTGGTTGAAACAGTGGATGTGCAGTTCGATGAGACTAACGGCTCACAAAGAGAGCACCTGCCAAATGTGCTAGATGAAGTTCCATCCAGTGAATCAATCAATCTTATGGGAACTGGAGAAATCATACCTTCTGAAGCTCAACCTGAAGAGGAACTTATCATCTCCGCACCTGATCAACCTGAAGACAATGCTCAGCCTGAAGACAATCCCTCTAACAATGACAATGATTAGGAAGAGCAAAATCTTCGTCCTGTACATCCTCGTGTTGCAAATGAAGTGCAGATTGAGAGAATAATTGATAGCATCAATGCACCAGGTCCACTCACTCGTTCAAGGGCAACACAGCTAGCAAATTTCTGTGGACACTTCGCATTCGTCTCAATAACAGAACCCAAGAAAGTTGAAGAAGCCTTCATGGAACCTGAATGGATTCAAGCTATGCAAGAAGAGCTTCAACAATTTGAGCTGAATAATGTATGGGAACTGGTTAAGCGTCCTAATCCTCGGAAGCACAATATAATAGGCACCAAATGGATATATCGCAACAAGCAAGATGAGCATGGTCAAGTTGTCAGAAACAAAGCTCGTGTCGTTGCTCAAGGATACACTCAAGGTGAAGGGATTGACTTTGATGAAACATTTTCTCCTGTGGCTAGACTTGAAGCTATCCGCATACTGCTGGCCTATGCAAATCATCATAATATTCTCTTGTATCAAATGGATGTGAAGAGTGCCTTTCTCAATGGAAAGATTGAAGGAGAGGTGTATGTTGCACAACCACCTGGTTTTGAAGATCCAAAACGTCCTGACATGGTGTACAAGCTCAATAAGGCACTGTATGGCCTCAAACAAGCCCCTCGGGCTTGGTATGACACACTCAAATACTTTCTGAAGAGCAAAGGCTTCACACCTGGTTCCGTCGACCCCACTCTCTTCACAACGACATATGATGGTGAACTGTTTGTGTGCCAAATATATGTGGATGACATTATCTTCGGCTGCACCAATCAGAAATATAGTGAAGAGTTTGAATATATGATGCAAGAGCAATATCAGATGTCCATGATGGGTGAGCTGAAGTTCTTCCTTGGTCTTCAGATACGTCAGCAACGCAACGACATCTTTATATCTCAAGAGAAGTACCTCAAAGATTGCCTGAAGAAGTTTGGTATGCAAGACTGCAAGGGCTTCACGACGCCAATGCCAGCCAAACATCATCTGGGTCCCGACGACAATGGTAAAGAGTTTGATCAAAAGGTATACCGCTCCATGATTGGTTCTTTACTTTATCTATGTGCATCTAGGCCAGATATTATGCTTAGTGTTTGCATGTGTGCTCGATTCCAAGCGGCACCAAAGGAATCACATCACTTAGCTGTGAAGCGAATTCTTCGATATTTGGCTTACACCCCAACTCTAGGATTATGGTATCGAAAGGGCTCAGAGTTTGATCTGGTTGGATTCTCGGATGCTGATTATGCTGGTGACAAGGTGGATCGCAAGTCTACATTAGGCACATGTCATTTTCTGGGACGATCACTTGTATGTTGGTCTTCAAAGAAGCAGAACTGTGTATCTCTCTCCACTGCTGAATCTGAATACATTGCTGCTGGATCTTGCTGCGCTCAGCTTCTGTGGATGAAGCAAACACTCAAAGACTATGGCATTCATCTGAAGCAAGTGCCACTCTACTGCGACAACGAAAGCGCCATCAAGATTGCCAACAACCCAGTTCAGCACTTGAAGACAAAGCACATTGATATTCGTCATCACTTTCTCAGAGATCATGTTGTGAAGGAAGATATTGATATCATACACGTCAACAATGAAGAGCAATTGGCAGATATCTTCACCAAGCCCTTGGATGAGAAGAGATTTTGCAAGTTACGGTGTGATCTAAATATCTTGGAATCCTCAAATGTCCTGTGATCAGGCACACATCCTAACACTTATGCATATTGATGACTTAGATGTGCAACACACGAAGTAAAGTATATCTTCAATCAATGAAGACATACATTCTAAGTGTGAATACATTAATGAGGAATTTGACTTCGGGGCGCCACGATAATTGTGTGCCGTGTCTGGGTCTAATACTTCCTATACGGTGGGTAACACCACCACCAAATGTTCTGTTTGAAGTGTTTCACTCATGGCGTTACATTTGCTATGTCTTCACATTTGGTTTGGCTTCAATCTCAACATGTCTTCATAATTATCTTCACTATGTTGATTATATATATATACTAGTGTTCTGTCCTCTACAGCATTCACTTATAGCTATGTCTTCTTGTTGAATCTTTTGAACTAAGTGAATGTGATCGGACCCTAACCTCTCGATGCTTTCTATCTCAAACTCTATCTCTCCAAATCATATGCATTCTATTGAAACTGTCGAATGTCTTCTCTGCGTCCTTGTCAGCAGAAGATACAGAGACAAACATTAAGTCTATTTTCAATGCTAATTTCCTTCACCTGAAACCCGGAGAAGTGGGAACGACCACCCGACAATCCAGGCGTGCGTGGGACGTGGAACAACCTCCGATATGCTGCATGATGGCCACGTGTTCCTCAGATGTGAATCGCCAGGGGCACCTGTGTAATAACACTGAGCCGTCCCTGTCCCTATAAATACACACCTCACCTCAGTCATTATCCTTTCTTCCACTCTCGCACGAACCCTAGCGCTACCGCTAGCCCTCGACGATGCCGGCGACGAAGCGCTTAGCTGCCACAACCTCTCCGACGCCGTCTTCACGCCGGCCGCGGACATCGTCTTCTCCGCCGTCGCCGTAGGTGTCCTCCGTCGTCAATTTACGGCACAGACGATCGAACTGCTCAGCCTCCTCTTCCACTCCGTCTAGCAGTTCGTTGTGTGGTAAATAGAACTTCCTTTTTACGGACCCTTTGATCCTATAGATTCGTCACTTTCTACCACAAGCAGTTTCTGTTCACACAAGTTGGATCCACTTCATACTGCATCTCATATTATGCCTAGTATGGTTCACTTATGCTTCACAAAGTAGTTAGATTCCTCACTTGTACTGATCCATGGATTCGTACAAATCTGGAACCAACTCCTTATCTATGAGTGAATGTCTTCGCAAGATGAGGTCAATGTCTTCTAAACTGATTTATCTTCAAAATCTTCTGAGAATGCATATGACCTCTTCCCCTTCCCTCGCACCTTAATGCTGTCACAGGTACATGTCCGTGGGAGAATCCCTTGGTTCTCATAGTCTGCATTCATTTGCAGAATTCTTACAGCATCATATAAATTCTCCCGAAGCCAGTTCCTGTTTGTCCAGCAAGCGAAAGCCTTTGACGCCTTTGAACGTATTGAAGCCATTCAATTTAAAGTTCATGGCTGCAGAGAAATCAGCAAGGAAGGGTGGCAGAAAGCGTCGAGGAGAAACATCAAGAGATCTGCCCGATGACCTCTCAGAACTGTACAAGACAGATCCTGAAGAGGATTACAATCAGCGCAAGACACGAATCCAATGGATTCGACGATATTGGGCAGAACAGTGGTTCAAGTACAGGTTTGTGACAAAGGAATATGCTGAGAAGAATGCCATCAAGCGACCATGGGGAGACATCCTATACGGAAATCTTCAACCCAGGTCCAGAGATGAAGCCATTGAACAAGGCTTCTATCCCTACATGGTCCGTGGACCACAGCCTGCGGATGCTGACCCATCGTCACTGCTATGGTGTTGTGACGACAATCCGTTCAAGCACAACTTCCAGTTTGCCCAGAATTCGGCGAAGCAGAACAAGAAGTCATTGGGATTAGACTTCAACCCTGGTCCCTCTGCTCCCCATGCCGATGGCACCCGCGAAGCTGAACCCAATCTTGTTGGGCCCTTCTACAACCTGGAAGGTCTCATCACTCATATCGTGGTTCAAGGGACAGCCATGGATGAGCCTGCAGATGACGCTGAATCTGATGAAGCGCCTGCAGCGCCGAAGCCAAAGAAACTGAAGCAGCCTAAAGCTTCAAAGCCTGCCTCAGCACCAAAAATCTCACGGGCGAAGCTACTGGCTACTGCACCTGCTGAAGACAGTGTGCAGTCTGAAGATCTGTCACGCATCTCCAAGCCCCAGAAAGTCAAGATGCCTCTGCCACACACCAGCCAAGAACTGACTGCTGCTGCTATTCTGCGCAACGATGCCATTGATCTGTCCAGTGATGAAGATCTTGCAGATGACGCTCTTGAACAACTGATCAAGAGAAAAGAAGAAGCAGAAATCTTCAACAATTTGCCTCTCTTTGACGTGGCAATCATCCATGACTTCATCGATGAGTGGTTTGACACGCCCAACCTCAGCTTTGAAGATCTGCAACTTCCCATTGGCCTCAGTGTTGCCTTCCATGGCGCCATTGCTTCAGAGTTAGCTATAGCCCAGCGCATCGTTGAACTGAAGCAGAAGATTGACTTTGAGAAAGCTCAGTTCAAGAAGCATATGGCCAAGCTCAGCGTGCAAGAGGTCAAGAACTTCAAGATCATGCTGCACGAGCTCAAAGAAGCCTTTCTCAAGAAGCGTGAAGAAGCTCAAGGTTCTCATGAGCGCATGAAGAGCCTGGCTGACAAGTGTGTGCAAGCCTACAATGAGGCTGAGAAGCGCAAGGCCCTTGGGCGTCCTGGCATCGACCCCAGGATGGCTGCAAAACAGAAGAAGAAGAAGCCCGCTATGGCTAAACCCGACGCACCAAGGCAGGAAGCACATCCTATTGTCTTCCCAACGAGCATGACTGGCTCGAAGCCAAAAGCCAGGTCTACCACTTCAGAACTGAAGAAGACGAGGACTGCTGAGGCTGAAGCCAGAAAAAGGAAACATCCTGAAGCCTCTGCTGCTGCTCCCTCCAAGAAGAAGTGGAAGACCAAGAAGGAACGGGCTGCTCCCACCGAGCCCCTGGTTGTTGAACCTATCTCCATGGTTCGCCCTGCCGCTGAACATCAAGAGCGCCAACTGACTGTCCATGAGCCTGCTTTCATAGAGGCTCATGAAGCTGAAGACATTCCAGCAGCCGACCCCACCGCAGCTGAAGACATTGGTCACCATGACCATGTTGAAGATGATGTAGTTCTTCCTCAGATCGAGCATCAACAGGTATCATTGCCTGTGCTTACGCACATCGAACTCATCAGCATTGGTCGTCCTCTGACGCCAACTGCTCAGGATGCATCATTGAGGCCCAGCCAACTCCATCTCCAAAGGCGTCGCCAGCGTTACGCTGGCTTCACAAAGGACCAAAGCCTCTAGTCTCCGAGTCTGAAGCTAAAGCTGCTGAAGACATTCCGGCTGCATCAGCCGATGACACCCAAGAAGAAGAACGTGTCCCCACTCCCCCAACTACTGAAGAAGCTGTTCTCGAGGAGAACGTGTCTGTGCCCGACCCTCCAGCTCATCAAGTGGAGGTAGAAAATCTTGAGGCTGCCACCACCAACACCAATGATGCCACTGATGCTGTCATGGCTGAAGCAAATGTGGAGCCTACACCAACCCAAGAACCAGAAGTCAGCGAATCCAATGATGCTACTGCTTCTGTTCCTGCGCTTGCTGCTGGTCCTCAGTTTGACTATCATATTGAGCATAGGCCTCAGGTACAGAAGCCAATGCCAAGGTTGCCCAGGTTTCCAGGTCCTGCATCAGCACCTAGATCCTTCAATGTCAATGGCTTCAAAGCAGACAACACCTTCTTCAATAGCTCCAAGAACCCCTACTCAAGGGAACGAATATCTTCTGATCAGTTCTGGAGCTGTCCGCAGCGAAGCTATTACTCCTGCATTCTGTACAATCAAGGTCGCATCTTCCCACATACGCGTCTTGACACCGAAGCAATAGCTGGTCTGCCCTGTTTGGAAGAAGCTCTGGATTGCTTCAAAGAGGTTGGATTGTTGCCTTTCGTCACCGACCAAGAGCACTAGAACGAAGAGTTGCTGCTCCAATTTTATGCCACACTTCACATACGTGGTTACAACAGAGATCCGAAGACTTGGGTCCTTGAGTGGATGAAAGGAAATGTTCATCACGAAGCCAAAGCCTTTGACATCATTGAGCTCACTGGTCTGCCACTCCTGGAGATGTCTATGAACCTGGCTGTCAGCTTCACAGTGAAGCCCCGGAGAGCATCTTTCAGAAGCCTGAACCAAACATGAGTCAGATGCTCAGTATGATGAAGCCTTTGCCACAAGACGCTGCATATCCTAAGGAGTTCCTTGTTGAAGACCTAGAGTATCTGCCACGGACTATTTATCACATTATAAGGCGAACTCTCTGGCCCATCAAAGGACATTCCCCATATGCAAAGCTGGAAGGTGCAATGAAGACTTTGGTCTTCTATATTCTTCACGGCAAATGCTTCAACGCACAAGACTTCTTCATCCGCCAACTTGCTGCTTCAGGATCTGATCTTTTTGGCTTGAAGTTCTACGCTCCATGGATAATGCGGCTGATCAAACTCCACTCAGCTATCTCATATCAGCCCTCTTCTCGCAATCATCGGATCTTTATGCCTGACATGGATATGTCCGTTGAAGCCCTCTATCCAGAGCCTGCCAAGGAGCCTCTTAGTCTTCAGAATGCGGAGCATCAAAGTTTCTCTCAGAACATTGAAGGAGTTGAAGCAGTCACTCGTGTTTATCCTCTGGCTGGCACTACAGGCGCACCTCATCATGCCCTCACTGAAGCCACTGAAAGCACTATTGCCCAACAGCCCAACAAGCGATCTCGTGTTCTCAATGACCGAGAGCTTCTGGTTGCTCTTCATCAGAAACAGGATAGGCATCATGACTGGCTGAAGCGCCAAATGCAGAGCCTCTTGGTGGATGTCAACCGCATTCGCAATCTTGCCACCAAGAATGCCTTTGTTGCCCATGAAACTTGTCGGCGTACATGGAAAGGGCTGACGCTTATGTTCTCTGAGGATGATCTTCAAGAGGATGGCTTCTCTGAACATTTCAAGTTTGACTCCACACCTCCCCGAAGGGCTGTGCTGCGACGAACTCCCTCACTTGAAGACTCTGAGTTCTCTTCCTCTGCGGCAACTGTGAATGCCAGAGTGATCGAGGACGAAGACGATGCTACTTCACCGCCCCTCCTTCAGCACGCGTCGACACTGCCCCGAGCTCGTCTGCACCGCCTCACAACACCGACGACCTTGCTACTTCACCTACTCCTCCTGGGAACGAGTAGATGCTCTATGTCTTCAAACCTTTTTGGTCCTTACTGACAAAAGGGGGAGAAGCATATGAGTTTGATAGTCTTCAAGCGGGTCCATATGGGCGGTTACTTTATGTTTTGCCTAGTGTTTACAACTCTCGTTTTGATACATTTGGTTCTTTGAGTTGTAACACTTAAACTTGATGGTCGTCTGCCACTTATTTGCTACTTTGTGATGCGATGATAAATTCCGCATGTGCGACGATAAATTCCGCACTTAGATCATTTTGCAGACGTCCATTTTCCATTATGCATGTCATTATCTTCACATACTTTTCATGCATGATGAATTGTCATCATAAGTTGAAGAGGATCTCCACAAGTACAACCTGCCATGTGCATTTGCATTCCAAAAGGAAATTACTTATATGCACATCTTCAGGGGGAGCCCTTGCAACTTATGAAGACAATTCCTTATCCTTTACAATTTCACATATTATATTCCCCGTTGAAAACTTCAACTAGTTTGTCATCAATCACCAAAAAGGGGGAGATTGTAAGTGCATCTAGTGCCACCCCTAGTTGGTTTTGGAGTATTGACGACAAACCTAGTTGAGGGACTAATGTGTTTGTGAGAATTGCAGGAACACAGGTAGAAGTCCCTCATTGATTCGGTTTTCCTACCAGAGATGACCCCTAAAAATGTATGAAGACATTGAAGTCAAAGGTGGTATATGAAGACATTCACATTGAAGACTATGACAAGAGAATACATCGCATGAAGACTATGGAGCGCGAAGACTTAGATCCTTCGTAGTTCTTTTTCTTCTCTGTTGAGTCATAGGAACCACCGTACTGTTAAGTGGGGTCCAAGAGAACCAGTCAGAATGACTGAAGTGATGCTTAACCAAAATCCTATGTCTTCGAGTGAAGACTATGAGAGCGAATCTTGTCCAGAGTTGGACAAGTCAGCTTTGCTTGTAGCCCAAGTAAAGTTGCCGCGTGTGTTTGAAATCTGACCGTTGGAACACGTGTCAGTTCCTTAGTGACCCAGGGTCATTTCGGACAAATCAGGTCGGGTTGCCTAGTGGCTATAAATAGCCCACCCCCTACAACCATAAACGGTTGGCTGCTCAGAGTTAAAGTACGGCTGTTTTCGTTTGAGAGCAACCCACCTCGAAGCCTTTGAGAGAATTCCTTGCGAGGATAAAGTCCTAACCACCCAGAGCCAAAGAGTGTTAGGCATCACTTAAGTCGTCCTGTCTGTGTGATCTGAAGACTTATTACACTTGAGGACTGTGAATCCTCCAGCCGGTTAGGCGTCGCGTTCTGAGCATCCAAGAGTCATTGTGGATCGCCAGTGAACGAAGTCTGTGAAGGTTTGGGAGTCTACCTTGAAGACTTACCAGAGTGATTGGGTGAGGTCTGCGTGACCTTAGCTCAAGGGGAATACAGTGATGACTAAGGGTTCTGAGCTGCGTGTTCAGGACTGGGTGTCTGGGACTGTGTGTCCTCAGGTTTAAATACCTAGCTGCCCTAACCAGACGTACAGTTGTCACAGCAACTGGAACTGGTCCAACAAATCATTGTCTTCAACGAGTCACTGGTTTCTTCCTTCCCTTCCCTTTACTTACTGTTGGTCCTTGTGAAGTCATTGCATGATTGCATTATCTTTTGTCTTCACCGAGTGATTACTTGTTTTGATTGGCTTCACAATATCTTCCTACCTGATCCTTACTGCCTAGCTGCTATTAGTCATTGTGCTTTCACTTCTTTGGTTACTTGACTAAGGTTGTCTAGTGTAGTCTACCTTCCGCTGCGTGGTAATAGGTTTACTTCTATTGTTTGTCTTCGAAACTTCCATGTTTTGAAGACTTTGTTAAAAATCGCCTATTCACCCCCCTCTAGTCGATCACTAGCACTTTCAGCTACACACAGGTTGAAGGAATTGATTTCGATGAAACTTTTGCACCTGTTGCTAGATTTGAGGCTATTCGCATATTACTTGCTTATGCTAACCATCATAATATCATCTTATATCAAATGGATGTGAAAAGTGCATTTCTCAATGGTAAGCTTGAGGAAGAAGTATATGTTGCTCAACCCCCAGGTGTTAAGGATCTAAAGCATCCCGACAAAGTCTTGAGACTCAATAAGGCCCTCTATGGCCTCAAGCAGGCCCCTCGGGCGTGGTATGACACTTTGAAGGAATACCTCATGAAGAAAGGCTTCAAACCTGGTTCACTTGACCCAACTCTTTTCACCAAAGCTTATGATGATGAATTATTTGTCTGTCAAATATATGTTGATGATATCATTTTTGGCTGTACTGACCAACGTTACAGTGGTGAATTTGCCTATATGATGAGTGAAGAATATCAAATGTCTATGATGGGAGAAGTGAAATTCTTCTTAGGTCTTCAGATTCGTCAACAATGAAATGACATCTTCATATGTCAGGAGAAATACCTCAAGGATGTGTTGAGGAAATTCGGCATGCAAGATTGCAAAGGCGTCAAAATCCCTATGCCCACAAATGGCCATCTCTGCACTGATGAAAATTGTATTGATTTCGCTCAAAATGTATACCGCTCCATGATTGGCTCTTTATTGTATTTATGTGCATCTAGGCCAGATATTATGCTTAGTGTTTGCATGTGTGCCCATTTTCAAGCTACACCGAAGGAATCACACCATAAGGCTGTGAAGCATATTCTTCGATATCTATCTCACACTCCAACACTTGGATTAAGGTATCCCAAGGGCTCGGCTTTTGATCTCATTGGATATCCAGACTCTGACTATGCTGGTGATCGTGTGTACCGCAAGTCAACATCAGGCACATGCCATTTCCTTGGACGATCTTTGGTCTGTTGGTCTTCAAAGAAACAGAACTGCGTATCACTTTCTACTACTGAAGCTGAGTACATTGCTGCTGGATCGTGTTGTGCTCATTTTCTATGGATGAAGCAAACTCTCAAGGACTACGACATCAATGTCAAGAATGTGCCACTCTATTGTGACAATGAGAGTGCCATCAAGATTGCTCATAACCTAGTTCAACACTCGAAGACAAAGCACATTCAGATTCATCATCATTTTCTTCGTGATCATGTGTTGAAGGGCGACATCTCCATCGAGCACGTGAAGACTGAAGAACATCTAGCTAATATCTTCAGAAAGCCCTTATATGAGAAGCGATTTAGCAAGTTGCGGTGTGAGCTAAATATCTTAGAATCTTCTAATGTCCTTTGAAAAGGACACACATCCTAACACTTATGCAAAATTGATGACTTAGATGTGCAACACACGAAGTAACGTTTTTCTTCAATCAATGAAGACTAACCCTCTAAGTGTGAAGAAATTAACGAAGAATTTGATTCTCAGAGCCCTACGACATTGTATGCGGCGTCTGAAATCATCATTCTTATACGGTGGATCACGCCACCAACAAAAGTTGAAAATCTTCAATTTGAGTATTAGTCCATCTTGAATTTCCTTAGTTGATTTCTTCATCTTTGCAATATCCTCACTCTGTCCGTCATTTTTCTTCATATATATATATGAGTTTATGTCCTCTACAACATTCACTTATAGTAATTTCTTCTAGTTGATCTTTCTGTTAAGTGAATGTGATCGGACCCTTCCCCCTCTATGCTATACTCAACCCAGTCTGTTGACAAATTCTTCATGTGTGTTCTATTTGAAACCCGTTCGATAAGTAAGAGTGTTGAACCCAACGAGGAGCTAAAGGTAGAACAAATATTCCCTAAAGTTCTATCGACCACTGATACAACTCTACGTACGATTGACGTTCGCTTTACCTAGAACATGTATGAAACTAGAAGTACTTTGTAGGTGTTGTTGGATAGGTTTGGAAGATAATAAAGATTACGTAAATAAAAAGTAGGGGATGTTTAGATAAAGAAACAATAAAGTAAATACAGCGAGTGTGGAAAAGTGGAGGTAGGAGTTGTGAAATTGCCCCTAAGCAATTGACTACTTTACTAGACCGATAGCAAGTATTATGTGGGAGAGGCCACTGCTAGCATGTCATCCCTGACTTGGAATTCTATGCACCTATGATTGGAACTATTAGCAAGCATCTTCAACTACTAATGTTCACTAAGGTAAAACCCAACCATAGCATTAAGGTATATTGGTCCCCCTTCAATCCCGTATGCATCAATTTCTATGCTAGGTTGAAGCTTCTGTCACTCTTGCCGTCCAATACATAGTCCTATCAACATACAACTAACCCTAGGGTGTGATCCACGTGCGCAATCATATGATGGGCACCAAAGGACAGCAACATAACCACAAGCAAATTAAATCAATCATAGCAATTCATCAACCACCAATAGGACAACGAAAATCTACTCAGACATCATAGGATGGCAACACATCATTGGATAATAATATGAAGCATAAAACACCATGTTCAAGTAGAGGGTACAGCGGGTTGTGGGAGAGTGGACCACTATAGATAGAGGGGGAAAGGTGATGGAGATGTTGGTGAAGATGGCGGAGGTGTTGGTGTAGATCGCGGTGATGATGATGGCCCCCGCCGGCGTTCCGGCGCCACCGGAAGCGAGGGGGAGAGAGCCCCCCTCCTTCTTCTTCTTCCTTGACCTTCTCCCTAGATGGGAGAAGGGTTTCCCCTCTGGTCCATGGTCTCCATGGCGTGGGAGGGGCGAGAGCCCCTCCGAGATTGGATCTGTCTCTTTGTCTCTCTCTGTTTCTGCGTTCTCCGATTCTTCCCTTTCACCGTTTCTTATATTCCCGGAGATCCGTAACTCCGATTGGGCTGAAATTTTGACACGATCTGTATCCGGAAATTAGCTTTCTTGCGGCGAAAGAAGGGCATCAACCGCCTTATGGGTGGCCCACGAGGGTCAGGGGCGTGCCTGAGGGGGGGGGGGGCAGGCGCGCCCTCCTGCCTCGTGGCCACCTTGGGCACCGTCTCGCGTGGATTTGTCTTCCCAAAAATCATATATATTCCAAAAAAATCTCCGTCAGTTTTTATTCCATTTGGACTCCTTTTGATATGGATATTCTACGAAACAAAAAACATGCAACAAACAGAAACTAGCATTGGGCACTGGATCAATATGTTAGTCCCAAAAATAGTATAAAAAGTTGCCAAAAGTATATGAAAGTTGTAGAATATTGGCATGGAACAATCAAAAAATATAGATACGACGGAGACGTATCAGCATCCCCAAGCTTAATTCCTTCTCGTCCTCGAGTAGGTAAATGATAAAAAAGATAATTTTTGATGTGGAATGCTACCTAGCATAATATTGATCATGTGTCTAATCATGGCATGAATATTAAGACACGAGTGATTCAAAAGCAATAGTCTATCATTTGACATAAAAACAATAATACTTCAAGCCCACTAATAAAGCAATCATGTCTTTTCAAAATAACAAGGCCAAAGAAAGTTATCCCTACAAAATCATATAGTCTGGCTATGCTCCATCTTCTTCACACAAAATACTCACATCATGCACAACCCCGATGACAAGCCAATCAATTGTTTCATACTTTTGACGTTCTCAAACCTTTTCAACTTTCACACAATACATGAGCGTGAGCCATGGACATAACACTATAGGTGGAATAGAATATGATGGTGGAGAAGAAAAAGAGGAGAAGATAGTCTCACATCAACTAGGCGTATCAACGGGCTATGGAGATGCCCATCAATAGATATCAATGTGAGGAGTAGGGATTGCCATGCAACGGATGCACTAGAGCTATAAGTATATGAAAGCTCAAACTGAAACTAAGTGGGTGTGCATCCAACTTGCTTGCTCATGAAGACCTAGGGCATTTGAGGAAGCCCATCGTTGGAATATACAAGCCAAGTTCTATAATGAAAATTCCCACTAGTATATGAAAGTGATAACTCAAGAGACTCTCTATATGAAGAACATGGTGCTACTCTGAAGCACAAGTGTGGTAAAAGGATAGTAACATTGCCCCTTCTCTCTTTTTCTCTCATTTTTTTTGTTTTTTTCTTTTTCTTTTTTTGGGCCTTCTCTTTTTTTAGCCTTTCTCTTTTTTTATTTTTTTTATTTTGGGGCTTCTTTGGCCACTTTTATTTTGATAACCTCACATGGGACAATGTTCTAATAATGATGATCATCACACTTTTATTTACTTACAACTCAATATTACAACTCGATATCTAGAACAAAGATATGACTCTATATGAATGCCTCCGGCGGTGTACTGGGATGTGCAATGATCTAGCGTAGCAATGACATCAAAAAAGCGGACAAGCCATGGAAACATCATGCTAGCTATCTTACGATCATGCAAAGCAATATGACAATGAATGCTCAAGTCATGTATATGATGATGATGGAAGTTGCATGGCAATATATCTCGGAATGGCTATGGAAATGCCATAATAGGTAGGTATGGTGGCTGTTTTGAGGGAGGTATGTGGTGGGTTTATGGTACCAGCGAAATTTGCGCGGTACTAGAGAGGCTAGCAATGATGGAAGAGTGAGAGTGCGTATAATCCATGGACTCAACATTAGTCATAAAGAACTCACATACTTATTGCAAAAATCTATTAGTCATCGAAACAAAGCACTACGCGCATGCTCCTAGGGGGATAGATTGGTAGGAAAAGACCATCGCTCGTCCCCGACCGCCACTCATAAGGAAGACAATCAATAAATAAATCATGCTCCAACTTCGTTACATAACGGTTCACCATACGTGCATGCTATGGGAATCACAAACCTCAACACAAGTATTTCTACAATCCACAACTACCCACTAGCATGACTCTAATATCACCATCTTTATATCGCAAAACTATTGCAAGGAATCAAACATATCATATTCAGTGATCTACAAGTTTTATGTAGGATTTTATGACTAACCATGTGAATGACCAGTTCCTGTCATCTCTCTAAATAGATATAAGTGAAGAAAGAGTGTTTAATTCTTTCTACAAAAGATATGCCCGTGCTCTAACAAATCTAAGTGAAGCAAAAGAGCATTCTACAAATGGTGGTTGTCTATGTAAAGAGAAATAGGCAATCCAAACTTCAAATGATATAAGTGAAGCACATGAAGCATTCTATAAAGCCATACTCAAAAGATATAAGTGAAGTGCATAGAGCATTCTATAAATCAACCAAGGACTATCTCATACCAGCATGGTGCATAAAAGAAAAACAAAAACTAAATGCAAAAGACGCTCCAAGATTGCACATATCGCATGAACGAAACGAATCCGAAAACATACCAATACTTGTTGAAGAAAGAGGGGATGCCTTCCGGGGCATCCCCAAGCTTAGACGCTTGAGTATCCTTGAATATTTACTTGGGATGCCTCGGGCATCCCCAAGCTTGAGCTCTTGTCTCTCTTCCTTCTTCTCGCATCGAGACCTTCTCGATCATCGAACACTTCATCCACACAAAACTTCAACAGAAAACTCGGTAAGATCCGTTAGTATAATAAAGCAAATCACTACTCTAAGTACTGTTGCAAACCAATTCATATTTTGTTTTTTCATTGTGTCTACTTTAATATAACTTTTCATGGCTTAATCCACTAATATAAATTGATAGTTTCATCAAAACAAGCAAACTATGCATCAAAAATAGAATCTGTCTAAAACAGAACAGTCTGCAATAATCTGAACATTAACCATACTTCTGATACTTGAACAATTCTACCAAAATTAGGAAAAATAAAAAAATTGTATATGAAGACAGTGCAAAAAGAATCAGAACCATTTGACGTTCCAGCTAAAAATGTAAAATCGCGCACTACAGCCAAAGTTTCTGTCCTGCACCGTACAGACCATCAAGCAAATGTAAACATCCTAAAGGCAAACCTTGGCACATTATTTTTATAATACAAAGGAGTTATACTAGGGGATAATTATTTTGATTGAAAAGTTTCTGTAATCAAGATTCACAAAGTTTCCATGAGCATGAACAAAGTTCAAGGCTAGCTCCCACTTCAACAATGCTTGTCTTTCTCACTTTCGCTTTCCTTTTTGAAAAAGTTTTAGGTTCCCCTATTTATTTTTGTTTTTTAAACTATATGAAAGCACTCAACAGAAATAAATGACTCCCTAAAACTTCCGGGTTGTCTCCGAGGCAGCGCTTTCTTTAAAGCCATTAAGCTAGGCATATAGTGCTCAAGTAATGAATCCACCCGAATCTCAAGGTATATCAAAGCCAATTTTAATTAACAATGATTTATAATTTAGTAGTGAGCACAAAGTAACATATATCATGCAATAACGAAGTCTAACTATCTTCCTATGCATCGGCATGTCATAAAAGAACAATTCATGATCACAAAGTAAAGGCCAATGCATAGTATAAACAGTTTCTTGCAATTTTATCATATTGGAAACATAGAGAGGTGGAGATATAGTTCCTCTCTCGTAATAATTGCAAGTAGGAGCAGAAAGCACATGCATATTATATTCATCAAAATCATCATGTGCAACGGTAAGAGGCAACCCATCAATATAATCCTTAATAAGTGCAAACTTCTCCGGTGTAGTCGGGAGAATTCAAAAAGATAATAGGACTATCATGCGTGGGTGCAATAGCAATAATTTCATGTTTAACATAAGGAACTATAGCAAGTTCATCTCCATAAGCATAATTCATATTGGCATCTTGGCCACAAGCATAGCAAGCATCATCAAAAAGGGATATTTCAAAAGAATCGACAGGATCATAGCAATTATCATAATATTCATCCTTCAGTAAGAATGAAGGGGAATTAAACAATGTATGAGTTGAAGAGTTACTCTCATTAGAAGGCGGGCACGGGTGATCAATCCGCTCTTCCTCCTTTTGTTCTTCGCTCTCTTCCTCATCTTTTTCATCCAATGAGCTCACAGTTTCATCAACTTCTTCTTCCATAGATTCCTGCAAAATATTAGTCTCTTCTTGGACATCGGAGACTTTCTCAATAAGCGCATTAATTTCGTAATTGTATTCATAATTCTCATAACAATATTTCAGGATAGCTAAATTTTCAGGTCTATAAACTGAATCATCAAAATCTTCAAACTCTTTAAACATAGACTCAATTTCATAAGCACCCATAAAAGCAACAAATTCTTCTATTTGTTCCACATCATAGTAATCATATATACCATTAGCATAAGAAGCTAAGGTTTTATTATCATTAAATTCGCATGAAAAGGGAAGGTGTGGAGCCTTCATCCTAGAGCAACAAGTATAATCATATCTCAAGCATAGTTGCTTAGCATACCACTTCAATATATGAATTTGTTCCCATAATAGTTTCCCTTTTTGTGTCAAGCGGTAATCCCTAAAGTATTCACGTTGATCCAACGTTACTCCCATTACATAATTGAATGGGGTTTTCTCAGGATTATTAAAGTAGTACATAATATTCTTCACATAACCACCATCGAGGATTTTAGGAGGTTCCCCATCTCCATGAGTAGCAAGTACACCTAATTTTTTTGGTATTTCGTGTTCCATATCCATAGCTAAAGATAAAGAACAACTAAAAATAGCAAATAAAAATTACTTAGTGATAAAGCAAACAAGCACACACGAGAATATTCACCCCACGTTATTGCTCCCCGGCAACGGCGCGAGAAAAAGGTCTTGATAACCCACAAGTATAGGGGATCGCAATAGTTTTCGATAAGTAAGAGTGTCGAACCCAACGAGGAGCTAAAGGTAGAACAAATATTCCCTCAAGTTCTATCGACCACTGATACAACTCTATGCACGCTTGACGTTCGCTTTACCTAGAACATGTATGAAACTAGAAGTACTTTGTAGGTGTTGTTGGATAGGTTTGCAAGATAATAAAGATTACGTAAATAAAAAGTAGGGGCTGTTTAGATAAAGAAACAATAAAGTAAATATAGCGAGTGTGGAAAAGTGGTGGTAGGAGTTGTGAAATTGCCCCTAAGCAATTGACTACTTTACTAGATCGATAGCAAGTATTATGTGGGAGAGGCCACTGCTAGCATGTCATCCCTGACTTTGAATTCGCCCTATAGTGAGTCGTATTACAATTCACTGGCCGTCGTTTTACAACGTCGTGACTGGGAAAACCCTGGCGTTACCCAACCATAGCATTAAGGTATATTGGTCCCCCTTCAATCCCGTATGCATCAATTTCTATGCTAGGTTGAAGCTTTTGTCACTCTTGCCCTCCAATACATAGTCCTATCAACATAGAACTAATCCTAGGGTGTGATCCACGCGCACAATCATATGATGGGAACCAAAGGACAGCAACATAACCACAAGCAAATAAAATCAATCATAGCAATTCATCAACCACCAATAGGACAACGAAAATCTACTCAGACATCATAGGATGGCAACACATCATTGGATAATAATATGAAGCATAAAGCACCATGTTCAAGTAGAGGGTACAACGGGTTGCGGGAGAGTGGACTGCTGTAGATAGAGGGGGGAAGGTGATGGAGATGTTGGTGTAGATCACAGTGATGATGATGGCCCCCGGCGGCGTTCCGGTGCCATCGGAAGCGAGGGGGAGAGAGCCCCCCTTCTTCTTCTTCTTCCTTGACCTTCTCCCTAGATGGGAGAAGGGTTTCCCCTCTGGTCCATGGTCTCCATGGCATGGGAGGGGCGAGAGCCCCTCTGAGATTGGATCTGTCTCTCTGTCTCTCTCTGTTTCTGCGTTCTCTGATTCTTCCCTTTCACCGTTTCTTATATTCCCAGAGATCCGTAACTCCGATTGGGCTGAAATTTTGACATGATCTCTATCCGGAAATTAGCTTTCTTGCGGCGAAAGAAGGGCATCAACTGCCTTACGGGTGGCCCACAAGGGTCAGGGGCGCGCCTGGGGGGGGGGGGGTAGGCGCGCCCTCCTGCCTCGTGGCCACCTCGGGCACCGTCTCGCGTGGATTTTTCTTCCCAAAAATCATATATATTCCAAAAAAAATCTCCGTCAATTTTTATTCCGTTTGGACTCAGTTTGATATGGATATTCTGCGAAACAAAAAATATGCAACAAACAGGAAGGCACTGGGCACTGGATCAATATGTTAGTCCCAAAAATAGTATAAAAAGTTGCCAAAAGTATATGAAAGTTGTAGAATATTGGCATGGAACAATCAAAAATTATAGTACGACGGAGACGTATCAGACACGTTCGTCCATTTTCCTCGGGCGAGCGGTTTTTCACCTCGGCTAGAAATACCCCTCACCCTCCTCATACTGTTTTTACTCTGCTCGACCTCACTCCCTCGCTCGAGCTCTCAAAACCTAGCGCCGCCGCTACTTCCATCGTCACCGGTGAGGAAGAGCTTCGCTGCCTCGACCTCATCGCTGTCGTACTCGTGCCGGCCGCGGATTTCTTCACTCCGCCGCCAGTTGTCTTCCTTTGCCAAGTTAGGGCGTGGAAGATCTGGACTGACGAACTTCCAATCTACATTCCCAGTTCGTCGTGTTCTTCATCAAGGGTAATTAAAAGCTACTTTTACTGCCCTTATTGATTCCAGTGATTTCTTCAAAATCTTCAAAAGGTGTTTATTCTTCAATCTTCACACTCTGAACACCTCATACAAACATCTATTCTTGATTTGTTTCCCTAAGCAACATTTTTCTTCAAGATTCCTAAATTGTGTGGATTTTCAATCTATACAACTCTGGAACCTAAGTCAAAGAACGCTTACTGAAATTCCTCAAGACACATCTGGTCAAATTCCTCAAACTTGCTCTTATTTGCAAAAACTTCTGAGAATGCATATGACCTCTCCAAATTCTTCGCACCCATACTCTGTTCACAGGTACTCATGTCCACTGCTGAATCACTAGGTGCTCATCAACTTAATTCATTTGCAGTGTTCCTCGAAGAAAGACTGCATACCTCTTCAGAGAACTCAATAGTTCAAAATCCTCAGCTGAAGAAAATGGCAGATGGCAAGAAACCTCAGAAGGGAGGAAAGGAACTGGAAGTCAACACTACATTTGAGATTCCTGATGACATCTATGCAGGATACTGCACTCCTGCTCATGAAACGAAGAACGAGCGCAAAGTGCGCATTCAGAAGATAGAGAGGAGATGGTCCAGAGAATGGAGGGAGTACAGATATGTGACTCCCAAGTACATGAAGAAATTCGTTTTACACCCTCCATGCCCAAGACCTCCATTGGCACCAGTCCAGGTTGCTGATCCCTCTAGCATCAGAAGAGGTGAGGAATTTCTTGCTGAATGGGAAAAGCATCAAGCTAAACTGGCCAAAATGGAAAAAGAGGCAGTGAAGAAATTCAATGAAGGCTCTGCTGCTGTTGCCACTGCTAAGGCCTCTGCTAGCAAGCCTAAGAAGGCTATGCCTAAGAAGCCCGCACATAAGCCTAGTGCTTCTTCTTCAATGCCCTCACGGCCAAACTCCTCAGCTATGCCCTCACGGCCCGGTTCTACTAAGCCCTCATGGCCAATTCCTCAAGTTGTCCTAGTTCCTCAAGCTTCAAAACCCTCAGCTCCTCCGGCAAAGTCCTCAGCACCTGTGCATATCGCCTCGTGTCAAAGGACCACGGGCAAATCAATTGCCTCAGGAGCCTTAGGAAGTTCTTCAGCTCCTCTACATTCCTCAACAGGCCCCACATTGCTGAAGACCAAGGCCACTGCTGGACGAGGCACTAGACCAAGTCCTAAAAAGAAGCAGGTCGCCTTCCAAGTACCGTCCTCTGATGACGAAGCTGATGATGATGAACTCACCGAAATCATCAGAGACAGGCAAGAAAGAGCCGCTAGAGCCAAAGGCACAAACGTGCCTTTGCTTTTGGATCCGAAGTTGATCCTCGATTTCATTGACCTCTGGCACAAGGATCCCAACACTCCTATGCCTGACCTCAACCTCAGTCTTGGCCAAAGTCACATGATGACCGCCTCCATAGGCGAGGAAAAATGGAAATTTGAACAGGCTAGGAAATTGAAGAAGGCATAGTACAAGAAAGAGTGCTATCTGAAGAAGAACGTTGTCAAGATGACAACTGATGAACTTGTGGCTATTCAAGCTGAAATCAAAAACCTCAATGATGAATTTGATGCTGCTACCTCTTGAGCACTGCGTTGGTTTTCCCTGAAGAGGAAGGGATGATGTAGCAAAGTAGCGTAAGTATTTCCCTCATTTTTTGAGAACCAAGGTATCAATACAGTAGGAGGCTACGCGCGAGTCCCTCGTACCTGCACAAAACAAATAAATCCCCGCAACCAACGCGATAAGGGGTTGTCAATCCCTACACGTCCACTTACGAGAGTGAGATCTGATAGATATGATAAGATAATATTTTTGGTATTTTTATGATAAAGATGCAAAGTAAAAATAAAAGCAAAGTAAAAAAGCAAAGGAAATAACTAAGTATTGGAAGATTAATATGATGAAGATAGACCCGGGGGCCATAGGTTTCACTAGTGGCTTCCCTCAAGAGCATAAGTATTCTACGGTGGGTGAACGAATTACTGTTGAGCAATTGACAGAATTGAGCATAGTTATGAGAATATCTAGGTATGGTCATGTATATAGGCATCATGTTCGAGACAAGTAGACCGACTCCTGCCTGCATCTACTACTATTACTCCACTCATCGACCGCTATCCAACATGCATCTAGAGTATTAAGTTAATGAAAACAAAGTAACGCCTTAAGCAAGATGACATGATGTAGAGGGATAAACTCATGCAATATGATGAAAACCCCATCTTGTTATCCTCGATGGCAACAATACAATACGTGCCTTGCTGCCCCTACTGTCACTGGGAAAGGACACCGCAAGATTGAACCCAAAGCTAAGCACTTCTCCCATTGCAAGAAAGATCAATCTAGTAGGCCAAACCAAACTGATAATTCGAAGAGACTTGCAAAGATAACCAATCATACATAAAAGAATTCAGAGAAGATTCAAATATTGTTCATAGATAGACTTGATCATAAACCCACAATTCATCGGTCTCAACAAACACACCACAAAAACAAGATTACATCGAATAGATCTCCACAAGAGAGGGGGAGAACATTGTATTGAGATCCAAAAAGAGAGAAGAAGCCATCTAGCTAATAACAATGGACCCGTAGGTCTGAGGTGAACCACTCACACTTCATCAGGGAGGCTATGGTGTTGATGTAGAAGCCCTCCGTGATCGATGCCCCCTCCGGCGGAGCTCCGGAACAGGCCCCAAGATGGGATCTCGTGGATACAGAAAGTTACAGCGGTGGAATTAGGGTTTTGGCTCCGTATCTGATCGTTTGGGGGTACGTAGGTATATATAGGAGGAAGGAGTACGTCGGTGGAGCAACAGGGGGCCCATGAGGGTGGAGGGCGTGCCTGGGGGGGTAGGCGCGCCCCCTACCTTGTGGCCTCCTCTTTTGTGTCTTGACGTAGGGTCCAAGTCTCCTGGATCATGTTTGGTGAGAAAATCACGTTCCCGAAGGTTTCATTCCGTTTGGACTCCGTTTGATATTCCTTTTCTTCGAAACCCTGAAATAGGCAAAAAAAAACAGCAATTCTGGGCTGGCCGTCCGGTTAGTAGTTTAGTCCCAAAAATAATATAAAAGTGGATAATAAAGCCCAATAATGTCCAAAACAGTAGATAATATAGCATGGAGCAATAAAAAATTATAGATATGTTGGAGACTTATCAAGCATCCCCAAGCTTAATTCCTGCTCGTCCTCGAGTAGGTAAATGATAAAAACATAATTTTTGATGCAGAGTGCTACTTGGCATAATTTTAATGTAATTCTTCTTAATTGTAGTATGAATATTCAGATCCAAAAGATTCAAGATAAAAGTTCATATTGACATAAAAATAATAATACTTCAAGCATACTAACAAAGCAATTATGTCTTCTCAAAATAACATGGCCAAAGAAAGTTCATCCCTACAAAATCATATAGTTTAGTCATGCTCCATTTTCGTCACACAAGAATGCTCTCATCATGCACAACCCCGATGACAAGCTAAGCAATTGTTTCATACCTTAGCAATCACAAACCTATAAACTTTCACGCAATATATGAGCGCGAGCCATGGACATAGCACTATGGGTGGAATAGAATATGATGATGGGGGTTATGTGGAGAAGACAAAAAGGGAGAAAGTCTCACATCAACGAGGCTAATCAATGGGCTATGGAGATGCCCACCTATTGATGTTAATGCAAGGAGTAGGGATTGCCATGCAACAGATGCACTAGAGCTATAAATGTATGAAAGCTCAACAAAAGAAACTAAGTGGGTGTGCATCCAACTTGCTTGCTCACGAAGACCTAGGGCACTTGAGGAGGCCCATTGTTGGAATATACAAGCCAAGTTCTATAATGAAAATTTCCCACTAGTATATGAAAGTGACAAAACAAGAGACTCTCTATCATGAAGGTTATGGTGCTACTTTGAAGCACAAGTGTGGCAAAGGATAGTAACATTGTCCCTTCTCTCTTTTTCTCTCATTTTTTTCTTTAGGCCTATTTTATATGGCCTTTCTCTTTTTTTTTCTCACTTGGGACAATGCTCTAGAAAATGATGATCATCACACTTCTATTTATTTACAACTCAATGATTACAACTCGATGCTAGAACAAAAGATGACTCTATATGAATGCCTCCGGCGGTGTACCGGGATATGCAATGAACCAAGAGTGACATGTATGAAAGAATTATGAACGGTGGCTTTGCCACAAATACTATGTCAACTACATGATCATGCAAAGCAATATGACAATGATGAATGTGTCATGATAAACGGAATGGTGGAAAGTTGCATGGCAATATATCTCGGAATGGCTATGGAAATGCCATAATAGGTAGGTTTGGTGACTGTTTTGAGGAAGATATAAGGAGGTTTATGTGTGAAAGAGCGTATCATATCACGGGGTTTGGATGCACCGGCGAAGTTTGCACCAACTCTCAATGTGAGAAAGGGCAATGCACGGTACCGAAGAGGCTAGCAATGATGGAAGGGTGAGAGTGCGTATAATCCATGAACTCAACATTAGTCATAAAGAACTCACATACTTATTGCAAAAATCTACAAGTCATCAAAAACTTCGGCACTACGCGCATTCTCCTAGGGGGATAGATTGGTAGGAAAAGACCATCGCTCGTCCCCGACCGCCACTCATAAGGAAGACAATAAAAAAACACCTCATGTTTCTAATTTGTTACACAATGTTTACCATACGCGCATGCTGCGGGACTTGCAAACTTCAACACAAGCACTTCTCAAATTCACAACTACTCAACTAGCACGACTTTGATATTATTACCTCCATATCTCAAAACAATCATCAAGCATCAAACGTCTCTTAGTATTCAAAACACTCCTAGGAATTTTTTTACTAATCTTGAATACCTAGCATATTAGGATTATTTAAGCAAATTACCATGCTATTTAATACTATCAAAATAATCTAAGTGAAGCATGAGAGATCAATAGTTTCTATAAAACAAATCCACCACCGTGCTCTAAAAGATATAAGTGAAGTACTAGAGCAAAACTATATAACTCAAAAGATATAACGAAGCACATAGAGTATTCTAACAAATTCCAAATCATGTATGGCTCTCTCAAAAGGTGTGTACAAAAGGATGATTGTGGTAAACTAACAAATAAAGACTCAAATCATACAAGACGCTCCAAGCAAAACACATATCATGTGGTGAAATAAAAATATAGCTCCAAGTAAAGTTACCGATAAAGTAGACGAAAGAGGGGATGCCTTCCGGGGCATCCCCAAGCTTTGGATTTTAGGTGTCCTTGGATTATCTTGGGGGTGCCATGGGCATCCCCAATCTAGAGCTCTTGTCACTCCTTGTCCATAATCCATCAAAAGAATTCACCCAAAACTTGAAAACTTCACAACACAAAACTTAATAGAGAACTCGTGAGCTCCGTTAGCGAAAGAAAACAAAAGACCACTTCAAGGTACTGTAATGAACTCATTCTTTATTTATATTGGTGTTAAACCTACTGTATTCCAACTTCTCTATGGATTATAAACTATTTTACTAGCCATAGATTCATCAAAATAAGCAAACAACACACGAAAAACAGAATTGTCAAAAACAGAACAGTCTGTAGTAATCTGTAGCTAGCGCAAGATCTGGAACCCAAAAATTCTAAAATAAATGCTGGACGTGAGGAATTTATCTATTAATCATCTAAAAAAGAATTAACTAAATACACTTTCCAAATAAAAATGCAGCAGTTCTCGTGAGCGCTAAAGTTTCTGTTTTTTACAGCAAGATTAACAAGACTTTCCCCAAGTGTTCCCAACGGTTCTACTTGGCACAAACACTAATTAAACACAAAAAACACAACCAAAACAGAGGCTAGATAAATTATTTATTACTAAACAGGAGCAAAAAGCAAGAATAAAAAATAAAATTGGGTTGCCTCCCAACAAGCGCTATCGTTTAACGCCCCTAGCTAGGCATAACAAGCAAGAATAGATCTAGGTATTGCCATCTTTGGTAGGCAATCCATAAGTGGCTCTCATAATAGATTCATAAGGTAATTTAATTTTATTTCTAGGAAAGTGTTCCATGCCTTTCCTTAATGGAAATTGGAATCTAATATTTCCTTCCTTCATATCAATAATTGCACCAATCGTTCTAAGGAAAGGTCTACCAAGAATAATAGGACATGAAGGATTGCAATCTATGTCAAGAACAATAAAATCTACGGGCACATAATTCCTATTTGCAACAATAAGAACATCATTAATTCTTCCCATAGGTTTCTTAATAGTGGAATCCACAAGGTGCAAGTTTAGAGAGCAATCATCAAAATCACGGAAACCTAACAAATCACACAAAGTCTTTGGAATCGTGGAAACACTAGCACCCAAATCACATAAAGCATAGCATTCATGATCTTTAATTTTAATTTTAATAGTTGGTTCCCACTCATCATAAAGTTTTCTAGGATAGAAACTTCCAATTCAAGTTTTTCTTCATAAGATTGCATCAAGGCATCAACGATATGTTTAGTAAACGCTTTATTTTGACTATAAGCGTGAGGAGAATTTAGCACGGATTGCAACAAGGAAATACAATCAATCAAAGAGCAATTTTCATAGTTAAATTCCTTGAAATCCATAATAGTGGGTTTAGCAACATCTAGGGTTTTAATTTCTTCAATCCCACTTTTATCAATTTAGCATCAAGATCAAAAATTCCGAATTCTTGGAACGCCTTCTAGGTAAAGGTGGATCATATTCAGTCCCATCATTATAAGATTCATATTGCAAAAAAGATTTAATAGGGGACACATCAATAACTTTTAGATCTTCATCTTATTTTCATAGGAACTAGAAGAACACGCTTATAAAGGCATCTTTCTTAGCACGCATCCTAGCGGTTCTTTCTTTGCACTCATCAATGGAAATTCTCATGGCTTTGAGAGACTCATTGATATCATGCTTAGGTGGAATAGATCTAAGTTTCAAAGAATCAACATCAAGATAAATTCTATCAACGTTCCTAGCCAACTCATCAATCTTAAGCAATTTTTCTTCAATCAAAGCATTGAAAATTCTTTTGCGAAGTAATAAATTCTTTAATATTAGATTCAAAATCAGAGGGCATCTTATTATAATTTCCATAAGAATTGTTGTAGGAATTACCATAATTATTAGAGGGATTACTAGGATAAGGCCTAGGATTAAAATTTCCTCTATACGCGTTGTTACCAAAATTGTTCCTACCAACAAAATTCACATCCATAGATTCATTATTATTCTCAATCAAATAGACAAAGGCATATCATTAGGATCAGAAGAAACACTCTTACTAGCAAATAATTTCATAAGTTCATCCATCTTTCCCACTCAAGACATTAATTTCTTCTATCGCATGCACCTTTTTATTAGTAGATCTTTCAGTATGCCATTGAGAATAATTAACCATAATATTATCTAGGAGTTTAGTAGCTTCTCCTAAAGTGATTTCCATAAAAGTGCCTCCCGTGGCCGAATCTAAAAGATTTTTAGAAGCAAAATTCAATCCAGCATAAAAATTTTGTATAATCATCCACAAATTCAAACCATGAGTAGGGAAATTACGTATCATTAATTTCATCCTCTCCCAAGCTTGTGCAACATGTTCATGATCAAGTTGTTTAAAATTCATAATATCATTTCTAAGGGAGGTGATCTTAGCGGGTAGAAAATACTTAAGAGATAAAAGCATCTTTGCACTTATTCCATGAATCAATACTATTCTTAGGCAAAGACGAAAACCAAGCTTTAGCACGATCTCTAAGCGAAAAAGGAAATAGCTTCAATTTAACAATATCGTTATCCACATCTTTCTTCTTTTTTATATCACACAAATCAACGAAGCTATTTAGATGGGTAGCGGCATCTTCACTAGGAAGGCCGGAAAATGGATCTTTCATGACAAGATTCAGCAAAGCAGTATTAATTTCACAAGATTCAGCATCGTTAAGAGGACCAATCGGAGTGCTAATAAAATCATTGTTGTTGGTATTGGTAAAGTCACACAATTTAGTATTATCTTGAGCTATCGTGACAAGCAAGCAAACTAACACACAAGCAAACAAAAAGCAAGCAGGCAAAAAGAGGCAAATAGAGAAAGAGAGGGAGGATAGAGAGAGAGGACAAATAAAACGGCAAGGGTGAAGTGGGGGAGAGGAAAACAAGAGGCAAATGGCAAATAATGTAATGCGGGAGATAGGGATTGTGATGGGTACTTGGTATATTGACTTTTGCGTAGACTCCCTGGCAACGGCGCCAGAAATCCTTCTTGCTACCTCTTGAGCACTGTGTTGGTTTTCCCCGAAGAGGAAGGGATGATGCAGCAAAGTAACGTAAGTATTTCCCTCAGTTTTTGAGAACCAAGGTATCAATCCAGTAGGAGGCTACGCGCGAGTCCCTCGTACCTGCACAAAACAAATAAATCCTCGCAACCAACGTGATAAAGGGTTGTCAATCCCTACATGGCCACTTACGAGAGTGAGATCTCATAGATATGATAAGATAATATTTTTGGTATTTTTATGATAAAGATGCAAAGTAAAAATAAAAGCAAAGTAAAAAAGCAAAGGAAATAACTAAGTATTGGAAGACTAATATGATGAAGATAGACCCGGGGGCCATAGGTTTCACTAGTGGCTTCCCTCAAGAGCATAAGTATTCTACAGTGGGTGAACGAATTACTGTTGAGCAATTGACAAAATTGAGCATAGTTATGAGAATATCTAGGTATGATCATGTATATAGGCATCACGTCCGAGACAAGTAGACCGACTCCTGCCTGCATCTACTACTATTACTCCACTCATCGACCGCTATCCAGCATGCATCTAGAGTATTAAGTTAATGAAAACAGAGTAATGCCTTAAGCAAGATGACATGATGTAGAGGGATAAACTCATGCAATATGATGAAAACCCCATCTTGTTATCCTTGATGGCAACAATACAATACGTGCCTTGCTGCCCCTACTGTCACTGGGAAAGGACACCGCAAGATTGAACCCAAAGCTAAGCACTTCTCCCATTGCAAGAAAGATCAATCTAGTAGGCCAAACCAAACTGATAATTCGAAGAGACTTGCAAAGATAACCAATCATACATAAAAGAATTCAGAGAAGATTCAAATATTGTTCATAGATAGACTTGATCATAAACCCACAATTCATCGTTCTCAACAAACACACCACAAAAAGAAGATTACATTGAATAGATCTCCACAAGAGAGGGGGAGAACATTGTATTGAGATCCAAACAATAGAGAAGAAGCCATCTAGCTAATAACTATGGACCCGTAGGTCTGAGGTGAATTACTCACACTTCATCGGAGGGGCTATGGTGATGATGTAGAAGCCCTCCGTGATCGATGCCCCCTCCGGCGGAGCTCCGGAACATGCCCCAAGATGGGATCTCGTGGATACAGAAAGTTACGGCGGTGGAATTAGGGTTTTGGCTCCGTTTCTGATCGTTTGGGGGTACATAGGTATATATAGGAGGAAGGAGTACATCGGTGGAGCAACAGGGGGCCCACAAGGGTGGAGGGCGCGCCTGGGGGGGGGGGGTAGGCGCACCCCTACCTCGTGGCCTCTTTTGTGTATTGAGGTAGGGTCCAAGTCTCCTGGATCATGTTCAGTGAGAAAATCACGTTCCTGAAGGTTTCATTCCATTTGGACTCCGTTTGATATTCCTTTTCTTCGAAACCCTGAAATAGGCAAAAAGCATCAATTCTGGGCTGGGCCTCCGGTTAGTAGGTTAGTCCGAAAAATAATATAAAAGTGGATAATAAAGCCCAATAATGTCCAAAACAGTAGATAATATAGCATGGAGCAATCAAAAATTATAGATACGTTGGAGACGTATCAGATGCCTACCATGCAGATTGGAAGGGAGCCAAAGTCAGATTTGTGAAATTGGCAAAGACATTCACCTCCAATGTTGCTACTCAAACGCACATTGAAATTCCTCATGCTGAAACTTCTGCTCAGCCGACTGAAGAACATGCCAGCACCGCTGATGAAAATCAGGCTGTTGATGAAAATGCTAGTACCAGGGTTGATGACTGCATTCCAGCCACTGATGACATTGCCAGGGCAACCACTAGTGTTGCGCCTGAGGAACAAGCCAGGCCAGCTGAGGCATCAACCGCCAAGCCTGAAGAATCTGAACCAACCAGGAAAACTAAAACAGTTGTGCCTGAGGAAACTGCACCTATTTCCTCTGCTCATCCTGCACCAACAACAAGTACAGTTCTCCCTTCTGCATCAGAAGCGAAGAAAACTAGAGCTGCGGAGCGAGCTGCGGTGGAAAAGAGGAAAGCATCTGCTTCATCAAATTCTTCAGCACCGAAGAAGATGAATATATTGACAAGCTTTTTTGAGAATCCCATAGATGTTGTTCCCGTTTCAAGCATGCCATCAAAGGAACTCGTTCCCTTTGGTGAAGATTATGAGATCCCAAGCGGATCTGATGAAGATGTTCCTTCTGCTGCTTCTTCACAGCAGTTGGATGAAGAAATTGAAGTGGATAATATCCCTTCAACCCCAGTCATCTCATCACCTATGCCTCAATTCACAGCTGAAGAGGCAGGCGTTGAAGAAGATGAAGACGTGGACATTGGGTGCTCCACTCTAGTGCTGAATGGTGATTATTGGGATAGTTAGCACCCCAACTCTCCACTCTTCACGCCTCTGCAACAAATCCCTCAGTCCCCAGTGCACATTGAAGTTCAAATGGGCTCTGCAGATCATCACTCCACTCCTTCCATTCATGAAGAAATTCTAGCCACTAGTGCTGATGTTGATGAAGAATTGAAGACCCAAGCTGCTACTGAAGCAGAAACTGAAATTCCTCAGCCTGTGGTTCCGAAGAACGTGATTCCTGAGGCTGTGATGACTTTGACTGACACTCCTCAGCCCAAGCCGAAGAATCCTTTCTCCAAGAAGCAAAAATTCAAGGCTGATGACTTCTTTCATGAGCACGTATTCTTCACATATTACAATCCATATGACATTGCTCGTCTGCGAAGGAAGCGTTTCTGGTTTGCAAGCCAAGCCAACTTCTATTCTTCACTGCTTTTCTATAAGAAAAAAGTGTTTGATCATGCACACATTCCTCATGTGGACATGGAATCTCTGCCTTGCTTCACACCAGTCCTCAGTGTTCTTCATGAAGCTGGGCTTCTCAACTTCTGCACCGACATAGTAGACTGGAATGAAGAACTAATTCTTCAGTTCTACGCGACGCTGCACATCACAGGAAATGCTGAAGATGTAAATTCTTGGGTGTTGGACTGGATGACCGATAACACTCACTTCAAAGCACCGGCCTCTGAATTGCTTCATGCCCTGCCTGTCAGCCCTCCCCTTGAAGGTGTGCAGCTGATCTATCATGAATCTGAGCTGTCAGCTCACTACATGCAAGTGCTGATGAAACTGCTGAAGCTTGGTCAAGCCCCGAGGACCGAATTCCTCGTGAAGGAATTGTTTTATGTGCCACAGACTATCTATCCTATTCTGACCAAGATGTTGAGTCCAATCAAAGGCCACGACTCGAATCAAGAAGAGGTCGTTGGCATCATGAAGAATCTGGTTTTCAATATCATCTATGGAGTTCAAATCAACTACCATGATTTCTTCATGAGGACTCTGGCAAATGTTGCATTATCGCCTTTTGAGTTGAAGCCTTACGCTCCTTGGATTATGAGATTCCTCAGATCAAGGTCTTCAATCAATTACACGGCTAATTTGTAGAATCATGTCAGCTATTTTCCCTCAACTGAAGTCTTCAAGTGACCTATTTCCTCATTTGATGAAAAGGGCAAGGCACCTGCTATTATCGATGAAGGCATTCGTCCATTGGATGGCCAGTTCTGCAAAACTGCATCTTAGTCCACCAATGATGACTCTGCCACTCATGACTCAGCCACTAATGCTTCAAAGCAACATCCTCAAGCCACAACTCCAAGGGTATTGACTGATCATGAGCTTTTCCTCAGTCTTCACCAGAAGGTCGATCGCAACCACAAATGGGTCAAGCGTCAGTTTGGTTCAATTCTTCAGAACATGACCATCACTTAGAATTCAGTGAAGAAGAACCATTACTACCTCCATGAAGTATTTGATCGCACCTAGGCTGTTCTGTCTCATCTCTATGGTGAAGATGATCTCAAGAAGATGGGATACAAGCAGGACTTTAACCGGTCTCAGCCACCTTCGAAGAAATTCAAGAAGGTCAAAGTTACTCACTTGGTGGCCAGCTCGTATTCTTCATCGTGCGATACGGATGAGCATGACGATTTGGACGACACTGCCGCAGGCCCTACTTCAACAACCGACCCCAACAACGCTGACGCTCCTCCATCGACTCAGTGATGATATTCTTCAGGGGCGTTAGTCCTCACTTTTCGTCCCTTTTGGTCATTTGATGACAAAGGGGGGTAAGGGAGTCCTGGATTAGGGGGTATCCGGACAGCTGGACTATATCCTTTGGCCGGACTGTTGGACTATGAAGATACAAGATTGAAGACTTCGTCTCGTGTCCGGATGGAACTCTACTTGGCGTGGAAGGCAAGCTAGGCAGTACGGATATGGACATCTCCTCCTTTGTAACCGACCTAGTGTAACCCTAGCCCCCTCCGGTGTCTATATGAACCGGAGGGTTTTAGTCCGTAGGACAACATACAATCATACCATAGGCTAGCTTCTAGGGTTTAGCCTCTCCGATCTCGTGGTAGATCAACTCTTGTAATACTCATATCATCAAGAATAAATCAAGCAGGACGTAGGGTTTTACCTCCATCAAGAGGGCCCGAACCTGGGTAAAACATCGTGTCCCTGCCTCCTGTTACCATCCGCTTTAGACACACAGTTCGGGACCCCCTACCCGAGATCTGCCGGTTTTGACACCGACATTGGTGCTTTCATTGAGAGTTCCTCTGTGTCATCGCCGATTAGGCTTGATGGCTCCTACGATCATCGATAGCGATACAGTCCAGGGTGAGACTTTTCTCCCCGGACAGATCTTTGTGTTTGGCGGCTTCGCACTGCGGGCCAACTCGCTTGGCCATCTGGAGCAGATTGAAAGTTACGCCCCTGGCCACCAGGTCAGGTTTGGAAGCTTAAACTACACGACCGATATCCGCGGAGACTTGATCTTCGACGGATTCGAGTCCCTGCCTTGTGCGCCACGCGGTCACGATGAGTACGATTTAGCTCTACCATCGGACAATGTTCAAGAAATCGCACCGGCATCCGCTCCGACCCTCAATTCAGAGCCAGTTGCACCATCCATGGGCGGGTGGATAGACCCCACCACGGAGGCCGTATCCTTTGCAGTGATCAAGCTGAATATCGACCTTACCCTTCACGAGAGCCGTGTTGCTAAACTGCCGGATCCTTCTCCGACCACGGACTCCGAACCGCCTGCGCCCGTTCCTGTCGAATCCGATTGGGCACCGATCATGGAGTTTACCTCCGCGGATATTTTTCAGCACTCACCCTTTGGCGACATACTGAACTCATTAAGGTCTCTCTCCTTGTAAGGAGAGTCCTGGCCGAACTACGTCCAGCAGGATTGGGATGCGGATGATGAAGAAGTTCGCCGCCCACCCACCACCCACTTAGTAGCCACTGTCGATGACTTAACCGACATGCTCGACTTCGACTCCGAAGACATCGACGGTATGGACGACGATGCGGGAGGCGAAGAGGAACCACTGCCCATAGGGAACTAGACGCCCACTTCGTCACATGACATATACATGGTGGACACACCCAAAGAAAACAACGACGAGGAACGGAAGGACGCAGCGAAGGGTTGTTCCCTCGAGAAGCAGTCAAAGTGACGGCGTAAACACCGCTCCAAATCCCGCCTCAGCAGAAATAACAATCATATAGACCCAGCGATAGAGCAGGGTGCACCATCGTCCGACCAGGGCAACACGGGGAATCAAACCGAAAAACCCGACTCCGTTGAAGATAACAGTCCAGACGACATCACACCGGACAGGCACCAGGAGCAAAATAATGCCCACCAAAGGCTTGTTGCCACGGCGAGGAGTCTGAAAACAGAAGCAAAGGCTCAAGGCTGCACAAGACACACTCAAAATCAAATGGAGTGAAGTACTCAACACTGCAGCGAAGTACGATAGTAATCGCCACACCAAGAGCTATCCGAAGCGAAAGTTGCTACCTGAATTTGATGAGGAGGCCTTAGATCCTCCACAATTAAAAAATAAAACGGCCATCCGGTCGGATAGACGACCTCATAGCCAACATAAAGCGGCAAACGACGCCGCACATAAACCAATACGCGATCCGCGTAAGGGCTCGCATCAAAAGGACGACGCAACCAGATCCATGTATGGACCACGCAAGCGCACTCCAACATACAGTGCAACACAACAAACATCCGAACACCATGGTACACCCAAATACAAGGGGGCCGCACACCCTCTATGTTTCACCGACGAGGTGCTGGATCATGAATTTCCAGAGGGATTCAAACCCGTAAACATAGAGGCGTACGACTGAACAACAGACCCTGGGGTCTGGATTGAGGACTACATCCTCCATATCCATATGGCTTGAGGAGATGATCTCCACGCCATCAAGTACTTACCCCTCAAGCTTAAAGGGCCAGCTCGGCACTGGCTTAAAAGCCTCCCCGAAAACTCCATCGGAAGCTGGGAAGAGCTCGAAGACGCCTTTCGGGCAAATTTTCAAGGGACATATGTCCGATCACCGGATGCAGACGATTTAAATCATATAACTCAACAGCCCGGTGAGTCAGCCCGAAAACTTTGGAACATGTTCCTCACTAAAAAGAACCAAATAGTCAACTGTCCGGACGCCGAAGCCTTAGCAGCTTCCAAGCATAGCGTTCGAGACGAATGGCTTGCCAGACACCTCAGTCAAGAAAAGCCGAGAACAATGGCAGCATGACCCATTTTTGTGTGGGCGAGGCCAGCTGGTTAGCCCGATGCAGCACCATCGACCCAAGTACATCCGAAGTCAGGGATGGAAACGGAAAATCACGATGCAGCAAGAATAAGCGCCGGAATAAACAAGACAACCCGAAGAGCACGACGGTAAACGCCGGATTTAGAAGCTCTCGGCCAGGCCAGCAGAAGCCGCCCTCCAAAGGCACCAGAGACGAACTGTCCAGCCTAAACAAAATTCTGGACCAAATATGTCAGATCCATAGCACCCCTGATAAACCTGCAAATCATACCCACAGAGGATGTTGGGTCTTCAAACAGTCCGACAAGCTCAACGCCGAACACAAGGGGCAGGATACACCAAGTGAAGACGAGGACGAGCCTCGCAAGAAAAGCACAGGGGAACAGAAGAAATTCCCACCAGAAGTCAAAACAGTCAACGTGTTACACGTGATAAAAGGGAGAAACAAAGCGGCACCTTTAGAGGAACATGCCCCAGGGCCTATCAACGCGGAGCTCCGCCACTGGTCATCCCAACCGATCACCTTCGACCATCGGGATTACTCGGCAAGTATCTGTCGTGTAGGATGGGCTGCCTTGGTATTAGATCCAATAATTGATGGATACCACTTCACCCGAGTCCTAATGGACAGCGGCAGCAGTTTAAATCTGATATATCAGGACACAGTCCGCGAAATGGGGATAGACCCAACAAAAATTTGCTGCAGCAATGCTACCTTTAAAGGAGTAACGCTAGGCTCGGAGGCTCACTGTAGGGGCTCCCTGCTACTAGAGGTTATATTTGGCTTCCCCGATAACTTCCGCAGCGAAAATTTAACTTTCCACGTCGCCCCGTTCCAAAGTGGTTATCAAGCACTACTCGGACGCGAAGCTTTCGCTCGCTTTAACGCAATACCGCATTACGCTTCCCTCAAGCTCAAGATGCTCGGTCCATGCGGCATCATTACAGTAAATGGAAATATTGAGCGCTCCTTGCGCGCCGAAGACGGTGCGGCCGCCTTGGCCGCCGCACACTAAACAGCCTCACCAACTCAAGCATTTGACAGGTCGTCAAGACCACAGACACGGCTAGACGAGTCCGCTCAGCTATATGTAATTAATACAGGTTTGATGGCTATACCCCTATTACAATACAAGGGGCTCAACGCGCGCGCAAAAGTGGCAATAAGGCTCACCTTTACTCATTTTTCAACTATATATTGTTTATTTAGTATAACTTAACTTTTGCACGACAACTTTTCAATTAAGTTCCTCTCTTTTTTAGATGACCATCATGCTACACCCATCCAGGATACGGCACAACAGAGACACAGGCGCAGACGTGCAGGAGGGACCCGTTCCAAGGATTCTTTGTAGATTAAGACCCTGTGTAAACCTTTTTTACTATCTCTTGTTGATTTACATCCCTCGGATTGTCAGTACAACCGAGAAGGGTGCTGATGTCTTGGCATGTGGCCGCGCCAGAATAATGTAGGTACCTGGACACCAGGGGCTTTTTACAAAGGGTACTGTTTAGACCCGGTTTACACCATAAAGACCGAATACCTTAGGGAGTGTTCGGCGTCGCGAGTTTGGCCTTATATGCATCAGCTCCGAATCATGTCTTTGGTCAAATGTTGGGTTTGTCCGGCTCCTGTGTTTTGCTGCCTTAAGTTCCGCTCTATCGGCTAAGGCGGCACCAGGAGAACTACTGCGATTGTGCCCTGGTTCATCCAGACGAGCACCTCAGTAGAGACAGCCGAAAATTGACTGTCATGATATAACATGAGACTGGTCAACCACTCAATGACTTATTGGAATCTTCGGGATTCCTCCGCATTAACGAAGGGCCGTTTCCCGGCCAGGCATGTACGCACCCCGAATCCGGATGAGTGCGGAGCCACTAGGGGCTATATAGTAGCCCCACTGTCAAACTCCTATGGTTAAGTAAAAGTGTTAAAGCATTATAGTCCGGTTGCCTAGTTCGCTGCGCTATCACCTCCTTAATAGGACCAAGACGTTGGATTAAGTGTGAATACGCATCTTCTGCAAACACCCCAGCATTATATGCATGGGGGCTGAAGCCGACGACTGCAATCTTTCAGGTTATATACAGATATACATAAACGGCCGCACAGGAGGCATCATAATACTTTCGGGCAAAAGTATAAATACAACCTTGATAAATTCAATAAAATGTTGTTTTTACAATGGGAATACATGTCACTCAAACATAACATTCTTCGAGCACTGGGCCTCTATCGAACGAGCGCCCTCTAGAACTTCTTCAAAATAGTGCTCGGCAGCCACTTGGCCTATGGCCGAACCCTGCGCCGCGACAGTGGTGGCATCCATCTCCGCCCAGTATGTTTTGACACGGGCAAGGGCCATCCGCGAGCCTTCTATGCACGCCGACCTCTTCATCGCATTAATGCGTGGCACCGCACCAAGGAACTGCTACACCAAGCTAAAATAGTTGTTCGGCTTTGGCCTTTCCGGCCATAGATGATCCACGACAGACCTCATGGCGAGTCCGGACAATCTATTGAGTTCGGCCCATTCGGCAAGCTGATCAGTCAATGGAAGCGGACGCTCTGGAACGTTAAATTGCGACCAGAACAGCTTGTCCACTTCACGATCTGTTTGATCTCGGAAGTATTCGGCCGCATCGACAGCGCTCGCCGCTAAGTCCATATATGCGTCGGCCGAACTCCACAGCCGATCCAGAGGGGCATACCGCAGATCACCGAACTTCCTCTGCAGCATAAAGGGCTTCCCAGCCACAATATCCCCGGCTTCACGCAGTTCCTCCTTCTTTGCTCTCATTGCAGAGCGGGTGTCTTTGGTCGCCATTGTGGCCTTTTCGAGGTCCGTAGCCTTCGCCCGGTTTTTGTAACATCCCAAATTTTCAATTTGGAATGTTATACACTAGATCATCATTGCATATCATATTTTATTGCATTTTGGTTGATCCAGAAATTTCACGCAACTCAAGGACCCTCGGAGAGAGTTGGGGATTTCGTTATTTTCATATTTGAGTTTTCCTCAAATTTTGAAAATAGGATCATTTATTTTATCTTCAATTATTTCTATCATAAAAATATGAGAGAGGGAATAAAATGACTTTCCCCAAAATGAAGAAATATTGAGGATTTAATTATAAAATCAAATAAGATTTTATTTTGGTTTTATTTGCTATTTTATTAGAATTTAGGATAAATGCGCGTTTTTCAAAATTGCATTTAGGCCCCAAATAAATGTTCATCCTGTGCGGCTTGATTTTAGAAGCCGGGGAAAATTTATTTTGGGATTTTTGGATTCCATTTAGTATTCCTTTTGTTTTTTAGCGTAATTATAAAAAAACGCGAACCGACCTACGGGCCGTATCCGGCCCGGACTCCTCCGAGGGGAGGCTTTATATAGCGAGCACTCGGGCCGCGCCTCCAGCCCAAGGCGTCACGCCCCGCAAACCCTAGCCACCCGCGCCCCGCCGCCGGAGCTCGCCGTCGACAAGGTCGAACCGCCCGCCAGTTTTTTAGAAAACCGTTGGTTTTCACCATTTTTTTGGTTTTTTAGATTCGTTTTTTAGATAGATCGGTTTTTTTTCTCGATTTAGTTAATTAGCGAGCGTTCGCTCATTCGTTCATTTTAACGAAGGCGCTCATCGTTTAGATCCAGATAACGAACGTTCGTTCGTTAATCTGTTCGTCGCTTTCTTTTTCTCGGATTAAATCCGCGATTTTTCTGATCACGATTTCTGATCCGATTTTCGTTTTAGTATAACTTTTCGCTCGTTTATCAGAATCAGGCGATTCAAGCACCTGGAGTTTCGTCTCGAAACCCTCTTTCTGTATAACCAACTCAAACAAGTTTTTTCCTCCATAAAATTTGACTTAGATTCAGAATAGTAAACAAAGCCTGTTTCTTTTGCCGTTTGTCTTTCGTCGCTTTGTTCGATCTGATTCTTTTTGCCAACCGGAGTTCTTAAGTTGAACTTTCTGGTTAGATCTCTTATTTGAGTTTTACCTGTGCATTAGTCGAGTACTTATTGTATGCTTGTTTGTTTGCGATAGAGTATCCGGAGTGCGCCGCTTGCTACTTCGAATCGCTAGGTTTCACGGATCATCAGCAAGGCAAGTAACACTTTGATCATACTTCCTACTACCCAGTTTTATTGCATTAGATCAACCCTCACACATTGCATGATTAGGATCTAATTAAGTTGTGGGTTTTGGAAGTAGATGAGGTAGCACCTATTACCTGTTTTATATTCGAACCTTTGGAGTTACTTTTACATTTGCTATTATGCCATGCTATGCTAGTAGATGTGGATTGGGTCAGTGTAAATTCTCGTAAATAGATAGTACGGCTGCGTTGTTTCAATTTCTGTTTGTACTCTGATTGCTGTGGCTGTAGCTCGATCTTGGCAAATCTCTCAAATGGATGTAAAAAATGCTTTCCTTCATGGTGATCTACATGAGTTTTTTCTATATGCAGCCACCTCTGGGTATTGAAGTTCCTGATGGTCATGTTTGTCGCCTTCGAAAGGCCCTCTATGGGAAAAAAGCAACCACCTCGTGCTTGGTTTGAGCGGTTCAGCTATCCATGACAGATGTGAGATTGTTAAATTAATGGTTTATCTAAGGTGGCAACTTAAACACACATCTGGGTGGATTGAGGCACCTGGGTATTCCAGCGATTGCCTGTTTTTCTTTTTGGACCGCCACCCAGGCTCAAAGGGATCATGAGATTATTCATACTAGAAACTTCCGTGTGTAGCCACAAGCTACTATGGGCTCTAGCATAATTGACTAAGTCATGCAAACTCTTACAGTGGTAGACTAGCAGATGTAGGGGATGTAGGTTGGTACGGTCTACCCATTCGTAAGGTGCAAGCGCTTCTGAAAGACTATGTCTCGATCATCCGTTTCTCAAACATCATGTAGTGCGAGAATCCCAATGGAGGAGATCGAGTCTTGTGGGGAAAAGTGTGCAAACCTCTGCAGAGTGTATAAACTAATCATGGTTAGTCGTGTCCCCGGTTATGGACATCTTGAGTATCTAGTACTTGGATTATCATGTGAATCTCATCATGTTACTTTAATTAATTTTGTTGGGTTTCAGTGATGTTATTAATTGGGATTGAGAATGCTGTCAATCATTCTGGATGTTCAACAACCACCATGATAGTTAATTAAAATGTATTCCTTTGCAGTAGGGAAAAATTGGCTTTACGCAAAACTATAACCATAGAGCTTTCCACCAGCCAAATATGCATGTAGTATAGTTTTATTCTTTCATTGCTCTCTATGTGTTACATTGCCAGCATATTCCATGTGCTGACCCATTTCGGGCTGCAACGTTCATGTTGCAGACTTTTCAGACGACGAGTAAGGTGCTTTTAGGTCGTGGTTCTATACTCAGTGATGCCGTTGGAGTTGATGGACTCACTTATCTTCCAAGCCTTCCGTTGTTATCGTTGTTAGATGGCCTTAAGCCATATTTATTGTAATAAGTTCTCTTTTGAGACACTCGATGTAATAAGTGTGTGATTGCTACTCTGTTATAAATCCTTCAAGTACTGTGTGGTGTCAGCATTACTGATCCAGGGATGACATCGGAGCACAGAGATTTGACGGTCTGAGGTCTGGTCGCTACAAGATGGTATCAGAGCACACGCTAACTGTAGGACACGACCTCTAAGCTAAAGCCCTAGATCACTGCCCACTCTTCTCATTCTAACTCCTAATCTTTTCTACTCTTTTAGGATGGCGGATGCAAGAAACAAGTTCACGCAACCGGATGAAGATACACCCTTTGGACGTCACTTGAAGGAAGTCACTAGATATCTGAACATAGGAGTACCAAGCTTCACCGGAACCTACAATGCCACTTTACCTGAAGAGGAGCGCTGGATGATTCAAGTTCAAGTTCCAGGAAGGACGTTCATGCCAGTCACCGAGCCCATAGAGTTTTCCTTTGATGCACCAACCTGGAGTCTAGGAAAGAGCATGGCAGCTCACATCACCATGGGACGTATTAGAGAAGTTTACCGCAATGATCTCAAGGATACTATCTACCAGATTTGTGGACGCCGAGATGAGCACTGGGAGATGATCAGCACCGGGAAGAATAGATCAATTGCAGCTTTTATCCAGGAGCTAAACCAGCACATTCGACGTCAGGAGAACCAGATGTGCACCAACATGATAGATCTGAAGAAGGCAAGAACAAGAATCAAGGAACTGGAGGAAGAACTCAAGGCTACACGTGAAGATTATGAAGAGGAAATCAAAGTACTAGTGGAGAAGAATGACGACTTGATCAAGAAGATCGGAATATTTATGGGAGGCCCTACACCAGTAGAGGAAGACGAAGAACCCAAGGAGATTCGCCCGGAAGATTACATCATCATCGACGATACTAACTCGGATCTAGATGATAGCGATGATGACTATGTTGATGAAGCTGGAGCAGATATCATGGAGTCTGCAACCGAAGAATATTTCTAGTAGACCACCTCATCAGTAGTAGTAGTCCACCATGTAAATATAGTAGTCTGAGCACTTTTGCGATAGTTAGATCGATTGTATGCCCTTGTTTGATTGAATGAAGTGAATTGTTTGCTTTTGCCTCATGTGCATATGGGTAGTGTTTTCTCTTTAGACCCCTCTCTATTCTTAAATCTCATCTTTTCTAAACCCATTAGATGCCTCTAAGACATGACCCCGGATTTACCTTCCCACCGGAGCTCACTCAGTTGATCCAGCAGCAGGACACATTGATGCAGTCGCTAGTCCAGAATCAGAATCAGGGGAACAACAACAACAACCCACCACCACCACCACCTGTTGACCACTTAGCCCGTTTTCTTAGGCTGAATCCGCCGGTGTTTTCCAGTAGCAGCGAGCCGATAGTAGCAGATGATGGGATCCGCAAGACAGCAAGGGAGTTGACCACGACAGGATGCACAGATGCGGAAAAGGTGAAGTTTGCCGCACATCAGCTTGACAGACCCGCAGCATCATGGTGGGAGAATTTCACAGCCACTTTCCCTATCGATACTGTCACATGGGACCAGTTTCAGCAGGCTTTTCGTACTGCCCATGTTTCAGCAGGAGCTATGGCCATGAAGAAGCGTGAGTTTCGCAACTTGCGCCAAGGAGGACGGACAGTTGGCCAGTACGTGGAGGACTTTAGTAAGCTAGCACGTTATGCCCCAGATGATGTTGCTACGGATGCAGCTAAGGAGGAGAAGTTTCTGGAAGGACTGAATGATGAGTTGAGCATGCAGTTGATGGTAGCAACCTTCAACAACTACCAGGAGTTGGTAGATCGTGCTCTTATGATTGAAGGGAAGCAGCAGCAGATTGAGAATCACAAGAGGAAGTATGGACAAGGGAAGTACAACTCTGGAGCTCAGCAGAAGCCACGTTTTACCCCTAGACCGGGAGGACATTTTCAACATACCCATGGAGGAGGTAGCTCGCACAATCATATGTCCCCAAGAATGGTAATGGGAATGGAGGAAGCAACAGCCAGAACCGTACCAACCCATCAACCCCAGCCAAGAGAGACCTGAGCCAAGTCACCTGTTTTAAGTGCAGGAAGACCGGACATTATGCCAATGAATGTCCTGAAGCCCAGAATGGAAATGGCAATGGAAGCTCTGGGAAGAAGCCGAACCCTTTCAACAGAGGACAGGTGAACCACGTTAACGTGGAGGAGGTTGAAGAGCAGCCCGATGCAGTAATCGGTAAGTTTTTGGTTAAGTCATTTACTGCACTCGTTCTTTTTGATACTGGTGCATCGCATTCATACATCTCAAGGGGATTTGTGGATAAGTATGAATTGCCAACCCAAGCCCTTAGGTCACCCATGTTAGTAACCTCACTTGGAGCAGAATATACGGCTAGTCTATGGTGTGATCGGTTACCATTGAGGATTGCTAACTATGTATTTCCCTCAGACCTAATAGTATTGGAATCTCAAGGATTGGATGTGATATTAGGCATGGATTGGTTATCGAAGCATGAAGGGAATATTTAATGCGCCAGTAAGTCAATTTTGCTTACAACGCTAGAAGGAAGAAGGATCAAGTATGTATCCCGGCATGTGCCTAAAAGGACTCAAGTAAATTCCCTAACAGGAGTTGTGCAGGAGGAAGTACCAGTAGTGAAGGATTTCCTTGATGTATTTCCAGAGGAGTTGCCAGGCATGCCGCCAGATAGAGATATTGAGTTTTTGATTGAGCTTTTGCCAGGCACAGGGCCAATATCTAAGAGACCATACAGGATGCCCGCAAAGGATTTGGAGGAGATTAAGAAGCAGATTAAGGAGTTACTTGATAAAGGATATATTCACCCAAGTTCTTCACCTTGGGGATCGCCGGTACTTCTAGTGGAGAAGAAGGATGGATCGTTAAGGATGGTTGTTGATTATCGAGGATGGAATGAAGTAACCATCAAGAACAAGTACCCACTACCGATGATCAATGATCTATTTGATCAATTTCAAGGAGCTAAGGCATTTTCCAAGATCGATCTGCGATCAGGATACCATCAGTTGAAGATTCGAGAACATGATATACCTAAGACAACTTTTACCACCAGGTATGGGCTGAATGAGTATATCGTTATGTCATTTGGTCTAACTAACGCACCGGCATATTTTATGAACATGATGAACAAAGTGTTTATGGAGTTTTTGGATAAGTTCATCGTAGTGTTCATTGATGATATCCTGGTTTACTCAAAGAATGAAGAGGAGCATAAGGAGCATTTGCGTTTGGTGCTTGGTAAACTCAGAGAACATCAGTTATATGCCAAATTTAGCAAATGTGAGTTTTGCTTGAAGGAAGTTGGATTCCTCGGACACGTTATATCTAGAGAAGGTATAGCAGTAGATCCCACCAAGGTTGACACTGTGACAAATTGGGAAGCCCCAACAACAGTTGGAGAGATCCGGAGTTTTCTTGGACTTGCAGGATACTACCAGAGATTCATTGAAAATTTCTCGAAGATTGCGAAGCCTATGACGGAGTTGTTGAAGAAGGATACCAAGTTCAAATGGACTGAAGAGTGTGAGGCCAGTTTCCAGGAGTTGAAGAAACGTCTGGTTACATCACCAGTGTTGATTTTGCCAGATCAGACCAAGGATTATGAGGTGTATTGCGACGCTTCACGTCGAGGACTTGGAGCAGTGATTATGCAGGAAGGAAGAGTTGTTTCATATGCCTCACGACAGCTTAAGCCTCATGAGTTGAATTATGCTACGCATGATTTGAAGTTAGCAGCCGTAGTGCACGTGTTGAAGACTTGGAGACATTTTCTCATTAGAAATCATTGTGAGGTGTACACGGATCACAAGAGCCTGAAGTACATTTTCACGCAGAAGGAGTTAAATCTCAGGCAGAGGAGATGGTTGGAACTCATCAAGGATTATGATATGAGATTGCATTATCACCTCGGAAAGGCTAACGTAGTAGCCGATGTGCTGAGTCGTAAAAGCCATGTCAACACCTTAATGACGGGAGATTTACCAAGAGAGTTAGCCGAGAATCTTCGTGAGCTATGTTTGGAGATAGTTCCGAGAGGCTATGTAGCAGCATTGGAGATTCAGTCTACTTTGATGGATAAAATAAGAGAAGTTCAAAGGACTAACAAGGAGATCATTTCTATTAAGGAGAAAATGAGCAAAGGAAAAGCTAAAGGATTTCGTGAGGATGAGCACGATACCTTATGGTTTGAAGACCGTGTTTATGTGCCCAATGACCCGGAGATCAGGAAGTTGATTCTGCAAGAGGCCCATGATTCACCATATTCGATTCACCCAGGAAATACCAAGACGTATATGGATTTGAAGGATATTTTCTGGTGGACCGGAATAAAGAAGGATATTGCAGAGCATGTAGCAGTTTGTGATGTATGTCAGAGAGTAAAGGCAGAGCATCAGAAGCCGGCCGGATTACTACAGCCATTGCCGATACCCGAATGGATGTGGGATAAGTTAGGCATGGATTATATTACAGGATTGCCCAGAACTCGTTCAGGCTATGACTCGATTTGGGTTGTAGTCGATCGTTTGACAAAGGTAGCTCATTTCATTCCAGTGAAGACTACCTATACTAGTGCCAAGTTGGCAAAGATATACATGACCAGGATCGTATGTCTGCATGGAGTTCCAAGGAGCATTGTATCAGATAGAGGAACCCAGTTTACCTCAAAATTCTGGAATCAGTTGCATGAAACCTTGGGTACCAGGCTAGAGTTCAGTATAGTTTTCCATCCGCAGACAGATGGACAGACCGAGAGAGTCAATCAGATTTTGGAGGATATGCTAAGAGCTTGTGCGCTAGATTATGGATCTAGTTGGGACGATAATTTGCCGTATGCAGAGTTCTCTTACAACAATAGTTATCAATCTAGTTTGAAGATGGCCCCTTCCGAAGCCTTGTACGGAAGGAGGTGCAGGACCCCATTGTCGTGGGATGAAGTTGGAGACCGCCAGTTGTTTGGACCGGATCTGATTAAGGAGTCTGAACAGAAAGTGAAATTGATTCGCGATAGGCTCAAGGTAGCCCAGTCTAGGCAGAAGAGCTATGCAGATTCTAAACGCAAGGAGACAGTTTACGAAGTAGGAGACAGAGTTTATCTTCGAGTATCTCCACTTCGAGGAGTTAAGCGCTTTGGAGTTAAGGGAAAGTTAGCGCCACGTTTGTAGGACCATACAAGGTTTTGGAGCGTATGGGAGAAGTAGCCTATAAGTTGGAATTGCCCGAAGGATTGTCAGGAGTTCACGACGTGTTCCACATTTCCCAGTTGAAGAAGTGCCACGCGGAGATGGTTGATATACCGCTGAGAGACACAGTGCCGCTGGAAGCGATTCAGTTGGACAGTGATTTGACCTATGAGGAGAAACCAGTTAAGATTCTTGAGTATGCCAGCCGAGTCACCCGCAGCAAGGTTATTAGGTTTTGGAAAGTTCAGTGGAGCCACCACACGGAGGATGGAGCCACCTGGGAACGAGAGGAAGAATTGCTGAAAGACCACCCTCACCTATTTTCTAGCCAACCCAAATCTCGAGAGCGAGATTCATCTTAAGGGGGGTAGGTTTGTAACATCCCAAATTTTCAATTTGGAATGTTATACACTAGATCATCATTGCATATCATATTTTATTGCATTTTGGTTGATCCAGAAATTTCACGCAACTCAAGGACCCTCAGAGAGAGTTGGGGATCATGAGATTATTCATACTAGAAACTTCCGTGTGTAGCCACAAGCTACTATGGGCTCTAGCATAATTGACTAAGTCATGCAAACTCTTACAGTGGTAGACTAGCAGATGTAGGGGATGTAGGTTGGTACGGTCTACCTATTCGTAAGGTGCAAGCGCTTCTGAAAGACTATGTCTCGATCATCCGTTTCTCAAACATCATGTAGTGCGAGAATCCCAATGGAGGAGATCGAGTCTTGTGGGGAAAAGTGCGCAAACCTCTGCAGAGTGTATAAATTAATCATGGTTAGCCGTGTCCCCGGTTATGGACATCTTGAGTATCTAGTACTTGGATTATCATGTGAATCTCATCATGTTACTTTAATTAATTTTGTTGGGTTTCAGTGATGTTATTAATTGGGATTGAGAATGCTGTCAACCATTCTCAATGTTCAACAACCACCATGATAGTTAATTAAAATGTATTCCTTTGCAGTAGGGAAAAATTGGCTTTACGCAAAACTATAACCATAGAGCTTTCCACCAGCCAAATATGCATGTAGTATAGTTTTATTCTTTCATTGCTCTCTATGTGTTACATTGCCAGCATATTCCATGTGCTGACCCGTTTCGGGCTGCAACGTTCATGTTGCAGACTTTTCAGACGACGAGTAAGGTTCTTTTAGGTCGTGGTTCTATACTCAGTGATGCCGTTGGAGTTGATGGACTCACTTATCTTCCAAGCCTTCCGCTGTTATTGTTGTTAGATGGCCTTAAGCCATATTTATTGTAATAAGTTCTCTTTTGAGACACTCGATGTAATAAGTGTGTGATTGCTACTCTGTTATAAATCCTTCAAGTACTGTGTGGTTTCAGCATTACTGATCCAGGGATGACACCGGAGCACAGAGATTGGGCCGTTTGAGGTCTGGTCGCTACAGTTTTCTTCTTCAAGAAACTGGCAGCGGTCGGCAGTGTCTTTTAACTTCACAGCCATTTTGGCCATTTTCTCTTTGCTCTCGCTATGCGCGGCCTTCTCGGCTCTCAACTCTTCGGCTGCCTTCAAAGCGGACGCGTTACTACTCCTCGCTTGCTCCTTGGCCCGGGCAAGCTCCGCCCTCAGGGCCTCCACGGTGGCAGCTCCATCTGCAGTCACAACATATTGAAGATACTGGCATCACACTGCTCTTACTATGTGACATTCACTATAAATATCACCTACCCCGCGCCTCGTCAAGCCGCTTGTTAACAAGCTCCATATCAGCATCCGCCGCATCTAGTCGCCGCTTTAGTTCGGCAACCCCATCAGTCCGGCTAGCCACCGGAGCTTCAGACACCGGCACATAAAGGCGGTCTGGTTATTACCTGGGACTACGATCCTCTGTTCGCCGTCGTTTTCGACGACAACCAGAGTCTCAGGGGCTACTATCTACACATGGCACACCTAAAATGTGCGGTACCATCACAAATGTATATCATTTCACGTACCTCAAAGCCCATCAGTAGACTCATAAAGGCTTCATGCAACCCGTTTTCGGCGGACGAAATCCTTTCAATCACCATACACATTAATGTACGGTGCTCTTCTGAGATAGTTGCTCGCTCCAGCAGACCCTTCAGTACATACAACCGCACACCGGGTGGTGCCGGACTCTTTTGATTGCTCTCTTCGAGAGCCGGATACTGAGGGCTACGGGTGACCATGGTATTACCTTTTGGCCTTGCCGGATCCGGAGAAACTCTCTGTGATGACACTTCAAGGTCGCCCGCTTCTTGAGACAGGGAGTCTGGGGGAGGCGTTTCGCTCTCCATCATCTCCGGAAGAAGATCCCCCGAAGACGAGCTCCGCTGAGAATGGCTCAGATCCTAACTGCAAGATAGATGCTTCGGTTATCTTCCTCAGAAGTAAGGTAGTATATCTTCACTATTAAGTACCTTTTGATTACTTACAGCTCGTTAGAGGACTGATCCCCGCGCGGACTTTGTGTGGCGAGAGCACCCTCCGAGGTGGGACCCTCTGGTGGAGTTTTCTTCTCCCGTTTGGGAACCTTGGTTTCCGGATCATCAGAGGTAGTCCTCTTCCTCCCCTGGGGCGAGGGAATGTCAGATTCCTTCCCTTGGTTATCCTCCCTCACGGAGGCGCTCATTCCCTCGGTTGGAATAGGTAGTGGTGGGGGCCCACTTTCGCCCTCTTTATTCCCCCCTTCATCTTCCTTTAAGGGCACCGAGCAAGGTGCTGGCTCGAGCATCTTTTCCAGCACCGGATTGTCGAAGCCTTCGGGAAGGGGGGCCGAACACAGGATCATCTTCGCCTTTGTTATCCAGTCCTGGTCAAAAAGTGATTCTTCAGAATGACATCATGATGAATGAAAGATAGTGTGTTCGGCTAAAGGATTACTTACTTGGGCCACGGTGCGGTTGCTGCTCAGGCCCACATCCTCGGAGGTGTCGGGACACTCTATTTGGGGTCCGAAGAACGGCTTGCACATCTCCTCGTGCGTCAGGCCAAGGAAATTCTGAATAGTGTGCGGTCCTTCTGGGTTGAATTCCCACAAGAGGAGGGGCCGGCGTTTGCAAGGCTGGACTCGACGAACCAGCATGACTTGCACTACCATAACCAAACTAAAATCTCCCTCGAAGAGATCTCGGATGCGGCTCTGCAATATGGGCACATCCTTGGCTGGACCCCAGCTCAGCCCCCTGCTGATCCATGACATCAGTTGTGGTGGAGGGCCCGAGCGAAAGGCGGGGGAAGCTACCCACTTGGCACTTCTGGGAGCGGTGATGTAGAACCACTCCCGTTGCCATAATTCGGACATCTCTGGGAAGGAACCCTTTGGCCACGGAGCTCCAGTGATTTTGCTTATTAATGACCCTCCGCACGCTGCATGCTTCCCCTCAATCGTCTTCAGCTTCACATCAAAGGTCTTGAGCCATAGGCCGAAGTGAGGGGTAATGTGGAGGAAGGCCTCACATACGACAATAAATGCTGAGATGTGGATAAAGGAATCCGGGGCTAGATCATGGAAATCAAGCCCGTAATAGAACATCAAACCCCTTACGAAGGGATCTAGAGTGAGGCCTAGTCCTCAGAGGAAGTGGGAGATGAACACGACGTCTTCATTAGGTTCAGGAGTAGGGGCGACCTGCCCTCGGGCAGGAAGCCGATGCGAGACTTCGGCGGTCAAGTATCTTGCCTGCCTCAACTTCTTGATATCCTCTTCCGTGACGGAGGAGGGCATCCACCGGCCCTGGAGGCTGGATTCGGACATGATTGAAGGTCCGAAGCACCTGACCTGGGCTTTATGTGTTATAACTCGAGGCGGGGGAAGGATTCGATTAAGCACGAGAGGAAAAAAGTAAAAACCTTGACCCTTTATAAAGAGGGTGAATATCAAGCGTCCTCCTCGTGGCCGTTTGGGACTTGCCTAAAATCTAGGAGTCCTAGGCGTGGTTGGGTTACCCACGACCGTATTGATGAGAATGTCGTAATAAGGGGGACACGATCTCTGCTTTGACAAGACGTGTCAAGAAACTGCTTCGCGTTATGTGCGGAGCTAGTTAAAGGAAACGGTTCGAATAATCACCGGGCCATGGCATAATGTCATGTTGCCAAAACGTGTCAGCAGATTAGATTTGTGGAAATATTATTCTCTCTACGGTGGTATGTGGAACTTATTTTGCAGGGTCGGCCACTATCCTTGTATTCAAATTTTTCTGTGGTGTATTCGGAGGAGGAACCCGCCTTGCAATGCCGAAGACAACACTGCGCGCCGGACTCATCGTCATTGAAGCCTGGTTCAGGGGCTACTGAGGGAGTCCTGGATTAGGGGGTATCCGGGCAGCCGGACTATATCCTTTGGCCGGACTGTTGGACTATGAAGATACAAGATTGAAGACTTCGTCTCGTGTCCGGATGGAACTCTACTTGGCGTGGAAGGCAAGCTAGGCAGTATGGATATGGATATCTCCTCCTTTGTAACGGACCTTGTGTAACCCTAGCCTCCTCCAATGTTTATATAAACCGGAGGGTTTTAGTCCGTAGGACAACATACAATCATACCATAGGCTAGCTTCTAGGGTTTAGCCTCTCCAATCTCGTGGTAGATCAACTCTTGTAATACTCATATCATCAAGAATAAATCAACCAAGACGTAGGGTTTTACCTCCATCAAGAGGGCCCAAACCTGGGTAAAACATCGTGTCCCCTGCCTCCTGTTACCATCTGCTTTAGACGCACAGTTCGGGACCCCCTACCCGAGATCCGCCGGTTTTGACACCGACAGGGGGTAAATTTGAGTTAGTCTTCAAGCGGGTCTATTTATATGGGCATTTTTATGCTAAGTTACAACTCTCGTTCTTCTAAAGATTTATTGGATCGAGTTGTAAACTTAAGTCCGATGGTGGTCTGATACTTTTGCTATGTTCCTCTGCATGCTATTTCCTCATGTATGATAATGCACGCATGCTGTATTACATCAGACACCATATTTCATCATGCATTTCAAATTCTTCATATCATATGTTAAATGCGTGTATGAATTACAAGATATAGGGGGAGATCTCCATGATTCTACTCTTCAAATGTGCAATGCTTCAAAAGCAAATTCCTCACTATGCACATCTTCAGGGGGAGTTCTTCTATATCTTGCAATCAAATTCCTCAATATCAGTATTTACACTTCATATGTTTATCCCCGTTGAAAGCTTAACCTATATTGTCATCAATCGCCAAAAAGGGGGAGATTGTAAGTGCATCTAGTGCCCCATAGTGATTTTGGTGTATTGAAGACTTATAGGTTAAGGGACTAATGCGTTTGTGAGTGTATATAGGTCTATAAGTATATGAGGATTTTGACATTTACAGAGAAAGTCGACCCCTAAAAATGGATGACTTCAACTGAAGACTTTGGATCTCTGAAGACTTTCCGAAGACTTTGAAAGTGAAGAAATTGGTGTGACCGTGAAGACTTGATATTCATGCGAGGAACATGAAGCGTGAAGACTTTTGTTTTCATAGTTTCATTTTCTCTTTCTTGTGTCATAGGAAACACCGTACTGTTAAAGGGGGTCGAGGTAAAACTAAGGAAAAGTTTCCAGGTGATGCTCAACTCAAAGTCCTACACCTACCAATCCCTTCGCGTGAAGCCATTGGAAATCTCATATAGTTCAGTCAATTTCTTCAGTGACAGAGATGAAGTTCTTCTGGTCTCTGAGGAATTTGTCCTAACTAAGGAGTTAGGAATTCGCCAGTGCGGATTGCCTACAAGTGAGGAACATGATAGCCCTGAGGAACTTGAACCTCAAATTTTCGACCATTGCTGTGTTGTGCGCCAGCTATCCCAAAATATCTACTCACCTAACCGTCATATCATTGAAGGGCATTTATGTCTTATCATGTCGGGCTGCTCCCTAGGCTATAAATAGCCGCCCCCTACAACCACTAGCTGGTTGGCTGCTCCGCAAGAAACTGACACTTGTCATTGAGAGCATCCCATCCTCCGAGGTCTTTGAGCGAAAATCATCAAGTGAGGAAAAACCCAAGACCCCAAACCAAACACCTACAAACCCAAAGTGATTGAGCATCTCTGAAGAGATTGTTCCTGTGTGGAACCGACGCTTGTTACCTTTGAGGACTGTGCATCCTCCAGATGGTTAGGCGTCATGGTCTAGAGCATGAAAGAGGAAATTGTGGATCGCCGAGTGACCGAGTCTATGAAGGTTTGGAAGTCATCTGAAGACTTACCATGAGTGATTGGACGAGGTCTCTGTGACCTTATTTCAAGGAGAATACGGTGAGGACTGTGTGTCCGGGACTGTGTGTCCTCAGGTTTAAATACCTAGTCGCTCTAACCAGACGTACAACTGTCACAACAGTTGGAACTGGTCTACCAAATCATTGTCTTCACCAATCTTACTGGTTCTATTTCCTCAACCCTTCATTTCTTCATTACTGTGTTGTGTACCTGTTCATATCTGTTTGAAGACTTTGAGTGAAGACATTCTCAATTTCCTCAGTTCAATTTCTTCAGTTTGTTTGTCTTCATTCTATTTTATCATGTGCTTACGTTTTCTGCACTCTGTGTTTGTTTCCTATTCATCATGATGTCCATGCTTATGTTATGTCATGTATGCATCTGAGTACTTTTTCCACTGTAAGTAGTTCTTCACGTAGGAATTTCCTCACCCTGAAATTCCTCAGTGAAGAATTCTTAAAAATCACCTACTCACCCCCCTCTAGTCGACTTAATGCACTTTCACTTCCATACTACTTTGCTGCAAATATTAAGTCTTTCAGGTGTGGTTGAATTGACAACTCAACTGCTAATACTTGAGAATATTCCTTGGCTACCCTTGTGTCGAATCAATAAATTTGGGTTGAATACTCTACCCTCGAAAACTGTTGTGATCCCCTATACTTGTGGGTTATCATGATTCAGCAGCAGACATGAGTACCTGTGAACAGAGTATAGGTGCGAAGAATTTGGAGATCTCACATGCGTTCTCAGAAGTTTTTGCAAAAGGAACAAGTTTGAAGAATTTGACCAGAGGTGTCTTGAGGAATTTCACTAAGCGTTCTTTGACTTAGGTCCCAGAGTTGTATAGATTGGAAAATCCACACAATTGAGGAATCTTGAAGAAAAATGTTGCTTAGAGAAACAGATCAAGAACAGATGCATGTGAGGGGTTTACGAGTGTGGAAGTGAAGAATAAACACCTTTTGAAGATTTTGTGGAAAACATCAGAATCAACAAGAGCGGTAAAAATAACTTTTAATTACCCTTGACGAAGAACACGACGAACAAAGAGTTGTAGATTGGAAGTTCGTCAGTCCAGATCTTCCACGCCCTAACTTGGTAGAGGAAGACAACTACAGCGGCGGCAGAGTGAAGATTTCCGCGGCCGGCACGAGTACGACGACGATGAGGTCGAGGCAGTGAAGCTCTTCCTCACTGACGACGATGGAAGTAGCAGCAGCGCTAGGTCTGGAAGCTCGAGCAAGGGGAGTGAGGTCGAGCGGGGTAAATGAAGTCTGAGGAGGGTGAGGGGTATTTATAGCCAAAGTGAAAAACCGCTCGCCCGAAGAAATTGGACGAACGTGCCCCTAACTCTTCTCATCCTAGCGACATGTGTCACCCACATACAGAGCAGTGGAGATCGTGTTTGAATAGATAAATCCTATCGTGGGATGCGGAACGATTTGAGCGGAGAAAGCCAAAAATTTGGGATATGAAAATTTAATGTTTCATTCGCAAATTCTTCAGATGACAAGGACACAGTGAAGATTTTGAACAGGTTTCAAATAGAACGCATATGAAGAATTTGTGAACAGATTGGGTCGAGTATATCATAGAGGGGGAAGGGTCCGATCACATTCGCTTAGCAGAAAAGACAACTTGAGGAATTAGCAATAAGTGAATGATGTAGAGGACTGAAAACTCAGATATATATATAGTAGCACTATTCTAATCCCGGGATTAGAATAGTTATTTGGATCACGGCACACCCTATAAGGCCCGATCAGTTGCTCCCGAACTTGCCGAAGGAAAAAAAACCACCAGCCCACGAACTGCCCAGATTGTCATGGAGCGCCCACCCTGATCCCCCCCGCGCCGCCCGCTTTGGATCCCCGGCCGCCGCGCCTCCCGCGCCGCCGCCTCCCTCCCTGCCCCGCACCGCAGCCGGACTCCCTCCAAACAACCGCCGCAACCGGACCTCGCCATCGCCGGACGCCGCCGGTCTGGCAACCACCGACGCCGACAAGATACCCGGAGCGCGCATCGGACCCCGCCTAACCGCCGGTCCCCGCGACCCAGGTGGCCGGCGGAGCGGTCAAGCTGCTGCCCCTGCGGGAAGCCCGTGTCGGATCCCGCCTCTCCCCATGTGCGTCGGCGTCCACCGCTAGCCCCCAAGCGCGCCGCCCAGGGGCCCCATCCCCAGACACCATCCTTCGTCGTTGGCGCACCATGGACATTTTCCTCTTCTTCCTGGAAATTCTTCTCCAACCTCTTGCCTCGCCATCTTGGCGTTCCTCTTGCTAGCCTGCCCATCCTGCAGATTCAGCTGGAACATGCCTTGGCCTGCTGGAAATTTCCTCGACCTGCAGCTGGGCGCCAACCGCCACAGGTGTCTACCACCTACAGCCGGCGCTGCATGCCCAGGCCGTTCAACTTTGCCATAGTAGGCCGTTCAACTCCGCCCGTGCTCCTTTGGGATGATTTGATAAAAGTTCATTTTGCAAAACTTCACTAGTTCATACAGCAAAACTAATTTGTTTGCAGCCATTGCCTCCTCCAAAGCCAAGCTATTATACAAAAAAGCGGTGATCTTCTCATGAGCACTGCCCCAACAGGAACATCTCTCAACTACTATAGTACCTTAGTGTGGAATTTATGTAGAGAACAAGTTCTTATTCTATGCTCTGTACATGCTTGTTTACATTGTCAATGAGAACGAATACTTTTGTTCTTCAGCTTGTTTTGAGGATGTTTGATTGTTATTTATTTTTTGCAAGTTCAAAACTCCAAGTTGTGTATCAGTATAGTTACTTAGCTATATTGTTCTTGTAGGCACATATTTGAAGAGTTAAATAAAATGGAAAAGGAATGCATTAGTATAGCTACTTAGCAGAAAATGGTCAAAGAGTATGTTGCTTCGTTGGTTTTTTGTCTGCTTGTATTTGAAAAATTACATCAAAGAAAATTCAGCAACTTGTGTACGTATGAGGACAACGTGGGAACAATGTTCTGTCCACCATATGTTTTTCCCAATGAGTTTGTTTGTCTTCCATTTTATATGTTAGGAAAATTGATGCCAGAATTTTTTGTCTTAGAAAGAAGTTCAAATAAATAGACAGGAGAAGGTCACATGTGTGTAACAGGAAAAAGTTTGTGGTTTGAAGGAGGAGTAAAGTTCAGCGAGATGTGGATGTGAAGGTTCAGAGATGTTTTTTAGTATATTCAGACATGTTTTTCCTCTCTTGTTTTTTATTTCTTAACTTATTCATAATTGATTAGATAACTTCTAAGGCAACATGTGGTTGCCTGAAAAACTTATGGACTCTTGTGTGTACGTAAAACATTTTGATCAGTATACGCTTTAGTTTATGATTCTTTCTTTCCACTATCACTCAAACTTGGTGTTCCTAAAAAAATATGGTGCACCTCCCGTTTGCTGAGTCTTCATGCCCACAATCTTGTGGTTAAATGACCTTTGTGAAATGTGATGATTCTTCGTACACTAGTTTGTGCAAAAGGAAAAATAATATTCAGATGTCTACATCAAAACTCTAGTGCATAAAGCAGATGTTTTGTGTTTATCTCTGAAAAATTGCCCACTGTTGCAGGCCGGCTTTGCCTACTGCAACAAAAAATAATTATATGTTTTTGCCTAGTTTAGTCAGTTGTTGGAACCAAAAAAGGGGCTGAAGGTCAAAATGTTTTATTTGTGAAGGTCAAAAGTATGTTAAGTATATTTTCTGGAACACTGACACTCTTTATACATCATGTTGTCAAGTTATTCACACTTGCATTTTCCAGAACAGAAAAAGAAAAGATAGGGTGTTTTAACTTAGTAACCCGCCCCAGCCGACACACCACACTTCCTTCTCTGGCTGGTGTGTATTTAGATAAATGGTTGCTAGAAGTTCAAGCGCTCGGTGAGGAAAAGTTCAAAAAATTCTTGTGAGAGGTTCGCCGTGTATTTAGATGTCCAAAATACGTTAAAAAATGTTGTTTTTTGGGTTTTAAAATAATCTCTCAAACAAGAGAGAAGTTCAAAATGATAATAACCAGAAGTTCACGTACTGCATGTGTGTGTTTCGTATAATAAAAATACAATAAAGTAAAACAGAGTGAAGTTCAAACAGACAAGCCCCAGAAGTTCAACTACTTCACACAGTGCAAAAAACAGCATGTCAAAAACAGAGTGAGGTTCAAACAGACATGCCCGTGAAGTTCAACTACTTCACACAGTGCATTTCCGTTCGCGATGAACGCAGAAATCATGATCTCGCCATTTTCTAATTTACCTAAAAACTACAGGAATATCATTTGTGTAAGTTTCAAGTCCTCGGTCGGAAAAGTTAAAAAAATTATTGTGAGAGGGGTTTGTACAAAAGGAATATCATTTGTGTAACACTGACGATGGATGAGAAAATTACAAACGAAAATACGTCACAGAAATTCAACTGAAAACAGCAGGAAGTTCAATTACTACAGTGGATGAATTTCAGATGAAAAACTTTTAAAATTGTCGCGAATATGAAAAAACGATCAACACGGGAAAGTTAAGTGCTTACATCAGCTTTCCACTGGTATATCACTTGCTCAATTTCGGTGAGTGGATGGAGAGTTACGAGCAGTGGATGGAGACCTACGAGCAAAAAAATCACGTGAAAAACAGAGTGAAGTTCAGGTACACGCGCCGAGAAGTTCAGGTTCTTCACGCGGTGCATTTTCGAAGAATCTGTTTCGCGATATAGGCAGAACGCATGATCCTGCCATTTTCGAAATTACTTGAAAACGGCTATGAATCAGAGAAAACCATCACCATGAAAAAGTTTCGCATTTTCCGTAGCTTTTCAACGGTATATTATTTGCCCAATTCCGATAAAGTTTGTAGAAATTATGGCGAAAATACGTTTTTCGGCATTTTCGAAACTGACTTAAAACCCTAAAGAATTGGGAGAAACAATACATACCAAAAAGTTTCACATTTGTTCAAGCTTTCGAACGCCATATCATTTGCTGCATTCGGACGCACGGTTAAAAAATTAGCTCGAAAATACGAACTCGGTAGGACTTGGAGCATTTTCTAAATTACTCTTAAACCATTCAAAATTATAAAAAAACTTTCAAGATGAAAAATTAGCGCATTTTCATAAGCTTTCCAACGCCATATTGTTTGCCTCAATTGGATTAGCCATTTAGAAATGGCATCAAAAATACGAACTCGGGTGTTCGGTTTACGAAATTTTACGATTTTCCGAATTACTCTTTAAACGTAGGGAAATAGAGAAAACTTTCAACATGTGGAAGGAGCGTATTTGCAGCAGCTTTCCAATGCCATATTATTTGCCTCATTCCGATAAACTGTTTAAAAATGCGATCGAAAATACAATTCATGTTTTTTGTATGAAGAAAAAACGATTTTCAAAACTGCTCTTAAACCGCTTACATTTTGCCAAAATTTTAACTTGGGTCATGATACTAATGTCCATAGCTATCCAACGGTATATCGCAAGCCCCATTTGGACACCTTTTAGCTGAACTTCAACCTAGTACTCGGGGAAGGTCAGGCGCGTTACTCGGGAAGTTCATGTTGTGATCAGAATATTATTCTGATCCCGTGATCAGAATAGTGTTTATGTATGTATATATATATATATATATATATAGAGAGAGAGAGAGATAGAGAGAGAGAGAGTAACACTATTCTAATCCTGGGATTAGAATAACTATTTGGATCACAGCTCCCCCTATATAGTCACGATCGGATACTCCTGAGATCCCGTAGATGCCAAAAGAAGCCAGAACCCATCCCCCACATCCCGCACCACTCACGATCCCCGACCCACCCGTCGTCCCCGCAGGAAACCCCCAATCCACCTACCGCCGGGGACCACCCTACCGTTGCCGCCCTCGACCACAGGCGCCGCCGCCCCCGACCCGAGGCGTCGCTGCCCCGCCAACCCCGGGCGCCACCACCTCTGGAAACCCCCGTCCGGAAATCACCACCTCCTACCGTGACGTCGCCGCCGGCCTACTCCCGCAGCGCTGCCGCCGGGCCCTCCTGCCGTAGCGCCGCCACCCGTCCCGACCACGGGCGCCGCCGCTTGCAGGACGGGATCCTCATCACCACGCACACGGATCCTGGTCAGGGCCGGTGAGATCCCCTTGCATGCCTTCTTCTTCTTCGTTATTGAATGATTTTACCGGCACCCCAGTGTGTCGCCGCCCAGCCCTAGCGACATCGCGCACTGCCGTCCTACCTCCGGAGTGTTGCCACTGTCAGGCGCCGTCTTCGCCAAACCACCTACTCATCTCGAACTTCCTCTGGATCCATCCTCGAACTTCTACCAGCAAAGTGCCGCACCGACCATGGATGATGATCTCCCGGATCCCACCGTTGTAGCGGTCCCAATCCCCCTGCGGGGCACGAACGTCGTTCCCCAAGACAGCTTTGACTTCCTCTTGATGCTCCTCCAGAAGGTGACGCTGCGGCAACACACATTGATTTCTCACCTGTCAAAAGAAAAGAACAAGCAAGCACGGGAAGAAGGCAGGAAAATGTAATTCCGAGCTTCAGGAAAAAACAACAGTGATTGAGTGTGGCACGGGAGTTAGCTAGTCTGTCTCTAATGGTGGTACTAGTAGTATACAGATTCCAACTTTCTATGAGCATCAAAGGATCTGCAGTGTTTATGTGCTGGCTGATGCTTTCTAAGAACTACCCTTTGAGAAAGAAATGGTGCATTGAGAGAAAAGCAAAGTGCAGAGAAGGCAAAATGGTGTCTTGAGAGGAAAGCAAAGTGCAGAGAATGCTCCAAGAACAGAGCTACATGTTCTTTAGTTTCCATCTTTGTGCTCACATCACAAGAGATCAGCTAAAGAAAATAGAGAAAAATCAACACTGCAGATCTTTGTATGTACAGAGAATCATTCTAGAAAGTACATGTAAAAAAGAGCCTCTGTTGTAGTTATAAATGAACATACACTTTACTAAATCCTGTTGGCGAAATCAATCATTGTGAAAAAAGGTAGTGCACCGATCCAAAAATATTTTAGTTTATAAACAATATAACCTAAATTCAAATTATAAAAACACATAGATGATTTATCTTTGTACTAAAAAAATTATTTTTCGATTTACAAAAAAGCCAAAGAAGGTCAAATTAAAACAAGATAGAATAATTCACAACTGTTTTAAAATAAAAAGGATTTTCCTCATTTCTTAAATAAACTAGAAGTTCAAATTTAAAATAACGGGGCAACTCGATGTTTATTACAACACAAATAACGCTGCCCAGAGTGGCACAAAGATGCATCATCAAGTCCTCTGTGTGCGCTTCCGTGCCATGCCGAAACAACATTGTTGTATAGCTCCTCCTGGATTGTGCTATGTGCAGGTCGAACAAATTGTTCATACCAAGTCAATTGAAAAACTAGTGGCAGGCTGAAAACAAAAGTTTGCTCGTGTGCTAGTGCCATGGAAAAGTTGGAGCTTTTTTGAGTTTTTCTTTGTGTAATACTATTACATTGAAGTTCAAATTAAAAAAATGATCATTAAAAAATTATAAAAAACATTCCTCGTTTTCCTATACTATTACATTGAAGTTTAAATTAAAAAAATGATCATTTCAAAAATTATAAAAAACATTCCCTGTTTCTAGAAAAAGCATATAGGTTTAAATTAAAAAGATGAAGAAGTTCAATGCTTGTTACAAACCCAAAGAAGGTCGTTAAAAAGAAGCATCTCAAACAAATTTATAAAGAAGATTTTCTCTGTTAAAATAAACCTAGAAGTTCAAATTTAAAAATGGAGCGACTCGATGTCTATCAAAAAGTAGGATTTTTTTGTTACTAAAAAAATAAAACCAGGAAGTCCAAATTAAAAAGATGGAGAAGTTCGATGATTATAGAAAACTCAGATTTTCTTTGTTATTAAAGAATGGAAACAAGATCTACAAAAATTAAATGACAAGAAGTTCAACTTTTAAAAATAGCGCACATCAAAATATCATAAAAAAGATTAAGAAAAAAACCCAGGAAGTCCATATTAAAAATATGGGGAAGTTCGATGATTATATAAAAGTCAGATTTCCCTCATTATTAAAGAATGGAAACAAGAAGTTCAAAAATAAAATAACAAAGAAGTTCAACTTTTAAAAATAGAGCGCTTCAGAATTCATAAAAAAGTATTAAGAAATTCAGATTAATATTCATAAAAAACTCAGATATTTTCATGTAACCGAGAGAAGTTCCGATTGATAACTGCCAGAAGTTCACGTACTACACGGTGTGCATTTTGTATGAAAAAAAAGAATGAAAAAGCAAAGGCTAAATGATTTTGTTTTTATAAGTTCAAGTGCTCGGCCCGATAAAGTTCAAAAATTGTTATGAGAGAGGTTGAACAAAAATACGTGACATAAATTCATGGTGAAAATAGCGGGAAGTTCAACTACTACATGGAATGCATATCAGATAAGAATATAAGAATAGAAAACTAAAAGCTTAAAAGGTTTGTTGCAAGAAGTTCACGTGCTCTGTCCAGGGAAGTTCAAAAATTCTTGCGAGAGAGGTTCACCTTATATTTCCATGTTTGGAAACACAAAAAATATTATTTATTTATTTTTAAAATAATTATCTCAATCCACAAAGAAGTTCAGTTATTATTTGGGAGCAATTTGATTTCAAAAAGAAAATAAAAAATTCAAATTATAAAAATGGAAAAAGTTCATGTACTACATGGTGTGTGATTAATATGAGAAACATGAATAAAAAGGCAAGGTCCAAATTTGTTGTTGTCATAAGTTCAAGTCCCCGGTCGGAGAAAGTTAGAAAAATTATTGTGAGAGAGGTTTGTACAAAAGGAATATCATTTTTGTAACACCGATGAATGGATGAGAAAATTATAAACAAAAATACGTCATAGAAGTTCAACATGAAAACAGCAGGAAAAGTTCAACTACTATGTTGAATGAATTTCAGATAAAAACTTTTAAAATCATCACGAGTATGAAAAAATGATCAACACGGGAAAGTTGTGTGTTTACAGCAGCTTTCCATCGGTATATCACTTGCTCAATTCCGGTGAGTGGATGGAGAGCTACGAGCAGTGGACCGAGAGCTACGAGCAAAAAAATCACGTGAAAAACAGAGTGAAGTTCAAGTAAACATGCCGAGAAGTTCAGGTTCTTCACACGATGCATTTTCGGCGAATCTGTTTCACGATAAAGGCAGAACGAATGATCCCGCCGTTTTCGAAATTACTTGAAAATGCCTAGGAATCAGAGAAAACCATCAACATGAAAAAGTTTCGCATTTTCCATAGCTTTTCAACGGTATATTATTTGCCCCATTCCAATAAAGTTTGTAGAAATTACGGAAAAAATATGTTTTTAGCCATTTTCAAAACTGACATAAAACCGTAATGAATTAGGAGAAACAATATATACAAAAAAGTTTCGCATTTCTTCAAGCTTTCCAACGCCATATCATTTGCTGCATTTGCACGTATGGTTAAAAACTTAGCTCGAAAATAGGAACTCGGTGGAACTTGTATCATTTTCTAAATTAATTTTAAACCGTTCAAAATTAGAAAAAAACTTTTAACATGAAAAAGTAGCGCATTTTCATAAGCTTTCCAACGCCATATTATTTGCGTCAATTGTATTAGCCGTTTAGAAATGACATCAAAAATACGAACTCGGCTGTTCGGTTTGCAAAATTTTACGATTTGCCAAATTACTCTTTAACCGTATGGAATTAGGGAAAACTTTCAACATGTGGAAGGAGCGGTTTTGCAGCAGCTTTCCAATGCCATATTATTTGCCTCATTCCGATAAACGGTTTAAAATGCGATCGAAAATACGATTCACGTTTTTTGTACGAAGAAAAACGGTTTTCAAAACTGCTCTTAAACCGCTTACATTTTGCCAAAAATTGAACTTGAGTCATGATACTGGTGTCCATAGCTTTCCAACGGTATATAGCAAGCCCCATTTGGACACCTTTTAGCTGAAGTTCAACCTAGCACACGAGGAAGGTCAGGCGCGTTACTCGGGAAGTTCATGTTGTGATCAGAATATTATTCTGATCCCGTGATCAGAATAGTGTGTGTGTATATATATAGGGTGGGTCTATTCTAAAACTGATTGTAGAATAATATTCTACAATAGGCAAGCCCCTATATAAGGTTGTTTTGAATCGGAGACCGACCCGACCAGGCAACACCTGCCCGGATCCCGAAAACAGATCCCCTGATCCCGCTGCCACCTCCCCACCCCTGATCCCGTCCTCTCCCTGCCAGGCGAACCATCCCAACCCCGCCGCGTGCACCTCTCCCTCCCCGCTGAGCCATCCCCCCCCCGCCGCGCACCTCTCCCTCCCCGGCGAGCCATCCCACCCCTGCCGCGCACCTCTCCCTCCCCCGGCGAGCCATCCCACCCCGCCACGCGAACCTCCCTCCCCGGTTAACCACCTTCTTCCCCCGGTGAGGCTGCCCCTGGTTCCCCTCCGGCGGCGAGGACAAAGCAGCGAGCGGCGCGAGATCGACGAGATCTCGACTGGCGGCGGCGCCCCAGTTAACCACCTTCTACGGGTGCAGGGTTATTACGGGTTCCAACACCGAGCACAAGCACGAGCTCCTTCTCCAGCGAGAGGTGACAGGTAAAAGTGTACTTCTCTTCATCATGGCATTCTGTGGCATTCTTTTTACTCCGGCGGGCGGCGAGGAGATTGAATGAAATTTTGACCTGTTGAGTGAAGAATTACGGGAAGTACAAAGGTAGCAGTGATGGGAAGTACATACAATATTTAGGTAGAAGTACAGAGCAGTACAGCATGCGAATGAGGAAGTACCTGCTGAGAATTATTCCTGCTAGGGAGGCAGTACCATAGTTACACTGAGAGAAGTACCGAGTAGTTTGAAGTAGCAGTACAGGGTGTCCTTTATACTAATTTGGTACTCATCTTTTACAGCTGCTACTTGGAGCTGTGGAATTAGCAAGCTTAGGGAAGTGCAAAAAGGTTCTGTGTAGTGAAGAGTAGCAGTACAGGATATCTTGAAGCAGCAGTGCAGAGCAACACAGAAAATCACTACAGGTGAACACTATAAATATCGATTTTGAGAAAATTCCTTGTGTCAATTTAGATGAGCTCTGACAATTAGTTTGTCATTTTGTCGTTTAGTGTGAGACATCATGCCACCCCGTGCAGCAAAAGTGCCTACTTTGTCAAGAAAAATTCCCAATGAAATGAAGAATACGAGAACGTCTCCAAGATTTAAGCAAAGTTTGTCTCATTTGCCAAATCGAGCAGCTGACTCAACTGCAATTGCACATGTTGTTACACATGAAAACGTCGATCCCTATGCTTGAACTGAGGTGAGGTCCTCAATCAAAAGAAAAATGTTTACAACTCATTGCTATATATAGTTACTAATTGCAATTATGTTATAATAATTGTACTACAACACTGCACTTAATACATTTGGATTTTGGATTCTGAATACCTATTACATTTTTTAAAGCAGTACAACAATATCTGTGAGAAGAAGTACAAATTTACAAATCTTGTTTTGTGTCACTATATTCATGCTCATAGTTATAAAAAAATAAGTATAGGTTTTGATTTCAAAGAATTACATCTAAGGTACGGAAGCAGTACAACCATGAGAAAATCTGAGAATTCCTCATCAATTTTCTGACCACTTTCAGGCTGATGATTATGGTTTGCCATTGGATGCTACTCCACTTGTCACGAATGCAGTGCCTCTGCAGTGCATAATCGAAGATCCACCAAATTTTTATGTCACTAGATATTCACCTGATCCTAGCAGCATGGAGCCGTCGCCGCAACCTCCGAGCAGTTTCGTTTTCTCTGGATCATCAATATTGCCGAAACCTGGCCATACAAGTAAATGTGTTGGGCCACAAGTGCCACCACGTATTGAGCGTATTGTGCGTGAGGTTTCGGGCATGTAGAGTAGCCGAACAAAAATTCCTGAGATTGGGGCTTTACATCCACCATATGTGGATGTGGATTCTGCGCATGCTAATACAAGTACGCTCAACATGCATAAAGTACCCGCGGCTTGCCACACAGCTGGAAACACCACAAATCGCCGCCCTAAAATTGTTCCTGGAGTAGCAGGTTTGCATCCTCTGAGTCGTAAGCAGCCAGGTGTTGGTGATCATACGCTGCCTCCACGTCCACCTTCATCGACTTCAAAGCAACAACCAGTGCGCAATAATATGTCAAAGAAATTGCCGGTGCACCCAAAACGTGACCCGCAGCTGCACAAATCAGTGGTTACGCCTCCTTGTCCGATACAACCTGACGACTGCGTAACTCCAGAGGAGAATCGAAAGTATATCCATGTGAGTATAATAAATAGATGTTATTACTACATTTTCATAGTCAAACTACCTCTTGTTTACAAAGCACCCAAAACGTGACCCGCTGCTGCACAAATGCAGTAGCTTTTTACTTGTATATGTAGTAACTCATATAAAATGAAAAACAGTACTATGAACAAGTAATACATGATTGCATCTGTACAATTTTTCTTTGTCTAATAAGGATCATTAAAACCACACATAGTGCGGGAACACACCAAAAAATGGCTGTTCCAACTATCTGCTCAGTGTTGTATTGGCACACGGTCGGCACGATTGTCACGCCGGTACTGTAGTTGATTAGAACAAAAAAACATTTTTTGTGCTGGTTTTCTTCACATGAAGGTGTCATAAAAGCAGTACAAGAATATTGTTACATGGTAGTACAATAAAGTACTTCCATACCAGTACAAGTATGTATGTTTGTTTTGTATGGAACTCACTTCTTAGGCATCTTTATGTACATTTTGGATTTATTTTGCAGAAATCTGACCTCCCAGATTACCTTATACCAAAGATGGGGATGGTGTTCAAGGACTTCAATGCAGGCAGAGTGTTCTACAATAGATACGCCAGGCACGCTGGCTTTGGAACAAGAATTGGACAAAAGAGTGATTTCAATAGATACCTGTACTGCACACGTGAAGGGGAACATGTGAGCTCTGTTTCTGAATATGAGCGTCAGCGGGACAAGACGACAAAGCGATGTGGATGCAAGGCGAAGCTGCGATTAAAGGGGAATGAGCACGATGATACAGTAGTCATTGTCGACATCAATTTTGAGCACAACCACCAACTAATATAGAGCCCTACCATGCTTGTGTTTCTTCATTCCCACAAGTCATTTGACCCCACTATATTGGATTATGTTAAGTTCCTCCAGTTCCAGAATGTTCAGCACCATACCATTATGTCTATCCTATATGGATCCCTCGGTGGCGGTCAGTTCTTGGCGTTGCAGGGACGCGATTTAATCAACAGGTAACAACAAAAATGATATACACTATCTTTTCAGCTTGTGATTTCATGACCAGTAAAAAAGCTTCGGAAAGAACATGCTACTGAACTGTTGGAAATATGCCCTAGAGGCAATAATAAAATGGTTATTATTATATTTCCTTGTTCATGATAATTGTCTATTGTTCATGCTATAATTGTGTTATCCGAAAATCATAATACATGTGTGAATACATAGACCACAACATGTCCCTAGTGAGCCTCTAGTTGACTAGCTCGTTGATCAACAGATAGTCATGGTTTCCTGACTATGGACATTAGATGTCATTGATGACGGGATCACATCATTAGGAGAATGATGTGATGGACAAGATCCAATCTTAAGAATAGCACAAGATCGTGTAGTTCGTCTGCTAGAGCTTTTCTAATGTCAAGTATCCTTTCCTTAGACTATGAGATTGTGCAACTCCTGAATACTGTAGAAATACTTTGGGTGTGCCAAACGTTAAAACGTAACTGGGTGACTATAAAGGTGCACTATGGGTATCTCCGAAAGTGTCTGTTGGGTCGGCATGAATCGAGACTGGGATTTGTCACTCCGCATGACGGAGAGGTATCTCTGGGCCCACTCGGTAAGACATCATCGTAATGAGCTCAATGTGACTAAGGGTTGGTCACGGGATGATGTGTTGCAGAACACATAAAGTGACTTGCCGGTAACGAGATTGAACGAGGTATTGGGATACCGACGATCGAATCTCGGGCAATTAATGTACCGATTGACAAAGGGAATTGAATACGGGATTGATTGAATCCTCGACATCATGGTTCATCCGATGAGATCATCGTGGAACATGCGGGAGCCAACATGGGTATCCAGATCCCGCTGTTGGCTATTGGCCGAAGAGTTGTCTCGGTCATGTCTGCATGGTTCCCGAACCCGTAGGGTCTACACACTTAAGGTTCGGTGATGCTAGGGTTGTAGAGATATTAGTATGCGGTAACCCGAAAGTTGTTCGGAGTCTTGGATGAGATCCCGGACGTCACGAGGAGTTCCGGAATGGTCCGGAGGTAAATATTTATATATAGGAAGTCCAGTTTCGGCCACCGGGAAAGTTTCGGGGGTCACAGGTATTGTACCGAGACCACCGGAAGGGTCCCGGGGGTCCACCGGGTGGGGCCACCTATCCCGAAGGGCCTCATGGGCTGAAGTGGGAAGGGAACCAGCCCCTGGTGGGCTGGTGCACCCCCCTTGGGCCTCCCTTGCGCCTAGGGTTGGAAACCCTAAGGGGGTGGGGGCGCCTCCACCTGCCTTGGGGGCCAAGCCACCCCTAGGCCGCCGCCCCCTCCCATTAGATGGGATCTGAAGGGGTCGGCGCCCCCCAGCCCCCCTATATATAGTGGAGGGGAGGGAGGGCAGCCGGACCCCAAGTCCCTGGCGCCTCCCTCTCCCCCCGTGACACCTCTCCCTCTCGTTGGTGCTTGGCGAAGCCCTGCCGAGATCCCGCTGCTTCCACCACCACGCCGTCGTGCTGCTGGATCTCCATCAACCTCTCCTCTCCCCTTGCTGGATCAAGAAGGAGGAGACGTCTCTCCCAACCGTACGTGTGTTGAACACGGAGGTGCCATCCGTTCGGCGCTCGGTCATCGGTGATTTGGATCACGACGAGTACGACTCCATCAACCCCGTTCTCTTGAACGCTTCCGCTTGCGGTCTACAAGGGTATGTAGATGCACTCCCTTCTCCCTCGTTGCTAGATGACTCCATAGATTGATCTTGGTGATGCGTAGAAAATTTTAAAATTCTGCCACGTTCCCCAACAGTGGCATCATGAGGTAGGTCTATGTGTAGTTTCTATGCACGAGTAGAACACAAGTTGTTGTGGGCGTTGATTTTGTCAATTTACTTGCCGTTACTAGTCTTATCTTGATTCACCGGCATCGTGGGATGAAGCGGCCCGGACCGACCTTACACGTACGCTTACGTGAGACTGGTTCCACCGACTGACATGCACTAGTTGCACAAGGTGGCTAGCGGGTGTCTGTCTCTCCCACTTTAGTCGGATCGGATTCGATGAAAAGGGTCCTTATTAAGGGTAAATAGAAATTGGCATATTATGTTGTGGTTTTGGCGTAGGTAAGAAACGTTCTTGCTAGAAACCTATAGCAGCCATGTAAAACTTGCAACAACAATTAGAGGACGTCTAACTTGTTTTTGCAGCATATGCCGTGTGATGTGATATGGCCAAAAGGATGTGATGAATGATATATGTGATGTATGAGATTGATCATGTTCTTGTAATAGGAATCACGACTTGCATGTCAATGAGTATGACAACCGGCAGGAGCCATAGGAGTTGTCTTAATTTATTTCTGACCTGCGTGTCAACATAAACGTCATGTAATTACTTTACTTTATCGCTAACCGTTAGCCATAGTAGTAGAAGTAATAGTTGACGAGGCAACTTCATGAAGACACGATGATGGAGATCATGGTGTCATGCCGGTGACGACGATGATCATGGCGCCCCGAAGATGGAGATCAAAAGGAGCAAAATGATATTGGCCATATCATGTCACTATTTGATTGCATGTGATGTTTATCATGTTTTACATCTTATTTGCTTAGAACGACGGTAGCATAAATAAGATGATCCCTCACAATAATTTCAAGAAAGTGTTCCCCCTAACTGTGCACCGTTGCTAAGGTTCGTTGTTCCGAAGCACCACGTGATGATCGGGTGTGATAGGTTCTAACGTTCGCATACAACGGGTGTAAGCCAGATTTACACACGCAATACACTTAGGTTGACTTGACGAGCCTAGCATGTACAGACATGGCCTCGGAACACGGAAGACCGAAAGGTCGAACATGAGTCGTATAGAAGATACGATCAACATGAAAATGTTCACCGATGATGACTAGTCTGTCTCACGTGATGATCGGACACGGCCTAGTTGACTCGGATCATGTATCACTTAGATGACTAGAGGGATGTATATCTAAGTGGGAGTTCATTAAATAATTTGATTAGATGAACTTAATTGTCATGAACATAGTCTAAAAATCTTTGCAATATGTCTTGTAGATCAAATGGCCCACGCTAATGTTGCCCTCAACTTCAACGCATTCCTAGAGAAAACCAAGCTGAAAGACGATGGCAGCAACTACACGGACTGGGTCCGTAACCTGAGGATTATCCTCATAGCTGCCAGGAAAGCATATGTCCTTGATGCACCGCTATGTGAAGCACCTGTTTTCCCTGCAGAACAAGACGTTATGAACGCTTGGCAGACACGTAGTGATGATTACTCCCTGGTTCAGTGCAGCATGCTTTACAGCTCAGAGCCGGGGCTCCAAAAGCGTTTTGAGCAACACGGAGCATATGAGATGTTCCAAGAGCTGAAAATGGTTTTCCAAGCTCATGCCCGGGTCGAGAGATATGAAGTCTCCGACAAGTTCTACAGTTGTAAGATGGAGGAGAACAGTTCTATCAGCGAGCACATACTCAAAATGTCTGGGCTGCATAACCGCTTGTCTCAGCTGGGAGTTAATCTCCCGGATGATGCGGTCGTTAACAGAATCCTTCAGTCGCTCCCACCTAGCTACAAGAGCTTTGTGATGAACTTCAATATGCAGGGGATGGAAAAGACCATTCCCGAGGTATATTCAATGCTAAAATCAGCGGAGGTGGAAATCAAAAAGGAACATCAAGTGTTGATGGTGAATAAAACCACTAAGTTCAAGAAAGGCAAGGGTAAAAAGAACTTCAAGAAGGACGACAAGGGAGGTGCCGCGCCTGGTAAGCAAGCTATCGGGAAGAAGTCAAAGAATGGACCCAAGCCTGAGACCGAGTGCTTTTATTGCAAGGGAAATAGACACTGGAAGCGAAACTGCCCCAAGTACTTAGCGGAAAAGAAGGCCGGCAATACCAGAGGTATATGTGATATACATGCAATTGATGTGTACCTTACCAGTGCTCGTAGTAGCTCCTGGGTATTTGATACCGGTGCAGTTGCTCATATTTGTAACTCAAAACAGGAACTGCAGAATAAACGGAGACTGGCGAAGGACGAGGTGACGATGCGCGTCGGGAATGGTTCCAAGGTCGATGTGATCGCCGTCGGCACGCTACCTCTGCATTTACCTACGGGATTAGTTTTAAACCCCAATAATTGTTATTTAGTACCAGCTTTGAGCATGAACATTGTATCTGGATCTCGTTTAATGCGAGATGGCTACTCATTTAAATATGAGAATAATGGTTGTTCTATTTATATGAGAGACATGTTTTATGGTCATGCCCCGTTGGTCAATGGTTTATTCTTATTCAATCTCGAACGTGATGTTACACATATTCATAGTGTGAATGCCAAAAGATGTAAGGTAGATAATGATAGTCCCACATACTTGTGGCACTGCCGCCTTGGTCACATTGGTGTCAAACGCATGAATAAACTCCATGCAGATGGACTTTTGGAGTCTCTTGATTATGAATCATTTGACACGTGCGAACCATGCCTCATGGGCAAAATGACCAAGACTCCGTTCTCCGGAACAATGGAGCGAGCAACCAACTTATTGGAAATCATACATACTAATGTGTGCGGTCCAATGAGCGTTGAGGCTCGCGGTGGCTATCGTTATGTCCTCACCCTCACTGATGACTTAAGTAGATATGGGTATGTCTACTTAATGAAACACAAGTCTGAGACCTTTGAAAAGTTCAAGGAATTTCAGGGTGAGGTTGAGAATCAACGTGACAGGAAAATCAAGTTCTTACGATCAGATCGTGGGGGAGAATATTTGAGTCATGAATTTGGCACGCACTTAAGGAAATGTGGAATAGTTTCACAACTCACGCCGCCTGGAACACCACAACGTAATGGTGTGTCCGAACATCGTAATCGCACCCTATTGGATATGGTACGATCTATGATGTCTCTTACCGATCTACCGCTATCATTTTGGGGTTATGCTATAGAGACTGCCACATTCACTTTAAATAGGGCTCCGTCGAAATCCGTTGAGACGACACCGTATGAATTGTGGTTTGGCAAGAAACCTAAGCTGTCGTTTCTGAAAGTTTGGGGATGCGATGCTTATGTCAAGAAACTTCAACCTGAAAAGCTCGAACCCAAATCAGAAAAATGCGTCTTCATAGGATACCCTAAAGAAACTATTGGGTATACCTTCTATCTTAGATCCGAAGGCAAGACCTTTGTTGCCAAGAATGGATCCTTTCTAGAGAAAGAGTTTCTCTCAAAAGAAGTAAGTGGGAGGAAAGTAGAACTTGATGAAGTATTGCCTCTTGAACCGGAGAGTGGCGCAGCTCAAGAAATTGTTCCTGAGGTGCCTGCACCAACTAGGGAGGAAGTTAATGATGATGATCATGAAACTTCATATCAAGTTGCTACTGAACTTCGAAGGTCCACAAGGACACGTTCCGCACTAGAGTGGTACGGCAACCCTGTCCTGGAAATCATGTTGTTAGACAATGGTGAACCTTCGAACTATGAAGAAGCGATGGCGGGCCTAGATTCCGACAAATGGCTGGAAGCCATGAAATCCGAGATAGGATCCATGTATGAAAACGAAGTATGGACTTTGACTGACTTGCTCGATGATCGGCGAGCCATAGAAAATAAATGGATCTTTAAGAAGAAGACAGACGCAGATGGTAATGTGATCATCTATAAGGCTCGGCTTGTCGCTAAGGGTTATCGACAAGTTCAAGGGGTTGACTACGATGAGACTTTCACACCCGTAGCGAAGCTGAAGTCCGTCCGAATCATGTTAGCAATTGCCGCATTCTATGATTATGAGATATGGCAAATGGACGTCAAAACGAATGGTTTCCTTAAGGAAGAATTGTATATGATGCAGCCGGAAGGTTTTGTCGATCCTAAGAATGCTAACAAGGTGTGCAAGCTCCAACGCTCAATCTATGGGCTGGTGCAAGCATCTCGGAGTTGGAACATTCGATTTGATGAGATGATCAAAGCGTTTGGGTTTACGCAGATTTATGGAGAAGCCTGTGTTTACAAGAAAGTGAGTGGGAGCTCTATAGCATTTCTCATATTATATGTGGATGACATACTATTGATGGGAAATGATATAGAATTCTTGGAAAGCATAAAGGCCTACTTGAACAAGTGTTTTTCGATGAAGGACCTTGGAGAAGCTACTTATATATTAGGCATCAAGATCTATAGAGATAGATCGAGACGCCTCATTGGTCTCTCACAAAGTACGTACCTTGACAAGATATTGAAGAAGTTCAATATGGATCAGTCCAAGAAGAGGTTCTTGCCTGTATTGCAAGGTATGAGATTGAGCACGGCTCAATGCCCAACCATGGCAGAAGATAGAGAAAAGATGAGTGTCGTCCCCTATGCCTCGGCCATAGGATCTATCATGTATGCCATGCTGTGTACTAGACCTGATGTAAAACTTGCCGTAAGTTTGGTAGGAAGGTACCAAAGTAATCCCGGCATGGAACACTGGACAGCGGTCAAGAATATCCTGAAGTGCCTGAAAAGGACAAAGGATATGTTTCTCGTCTATGGAGGTGACAAAGAGCTCGTCGTAAAGGGTTACGTCGATGCTAGCTTTGACACAGATCTGGATGACTCTAAGTCACAAACCGGATACGTGTATATTTTGAATGGTGGGGCAGTCAGCTGGTGTAGTTGCAAGCAAAGCGTCATGGTGGGATCTAGATGTGAAGTGGAGTACATGGCAGCCTCGGAGGCAGCACAAGAAGCAATCTGGGTGAAGGAGTTCATTACCGACCAAGGAGTTATTCCCAATGCATCGGGCCCGATGACTCTCTTCTGTGGCAACACTGGAGCTATTGCCCTTGCCAAGGAGCCCAGGTTTCACAGGAAGACCAGGCATATCAAGCGTCGCTTCAACTCCATTCGTGAAAATGTTCAAAATGGAGACATAGATATTTGTAAAGTGCATACGGACCTGAATGTCGCAGATCCGTTGACTAAACCTCTTCCTCGAGCAAAACATGATGAACACCAGAACTCTATGGGTGTTTGATTCATCACAATGTAACTAGATTATTGACTCTAGTGCAAGTGGGAGACTGTTGGAAATATGCCCTAGAGGCAATAATAAAATGGTTATTATTATATTTCCTTGTTCATGATAATTGTCTATTGTTCATGCTATAATTGTGTTATCCGGAAATCGTAATACATGTGCGAATACATAGACCACAACATGTCCCTAGTGAGCCTCTAGTTGACTAGCTCGTTGATCAACAGATAGTCATGGTTTCCTGACTATGGACATTAGATGTCATTGATAACGGGATCACATCATTAGGAGAATGATGTGATGGACAAGACCCAATCTTAAGCATAGCACAAGATCGTGTAGTCGTCTGCTAGAGCTATTCTAATGTCAAGTATCCTTTCCTTAGACCATGAGATTGTGCAACTCCCGGATACTGTAGGAATACTTTGGGTGTGCCAAATGTCACAACGTAACTGGGTGGCTATAAATGTGCACTACGGGTATCTCCGAAAGTGTCTGTTGGGTTGGCACGAATCGAGACTGGGATTTGTCACTCCGCATGACGGAGAGGTATCTCTGGGCCCACTCGGTAAGACAGAATCGTAATGAGCTCAATGTGCCTAAGGGTTGGTCAAGGGATGATGTGTTGCAGAACGAGTAAAGTGACTTGCCGGTAACGAGATTGAACGAGGTATTGGGATACCGACGATCGAATCTCGGGCAAGTAACGTACCGATTGACAAAGGGAATTGAATACGGGGATTGATTGAATCCTCGACATCGTGGTTCATCCGATGAGATCATCGTGGAACATGTAGGAGCCAACATGGGTATCCAGATCCCGCTGTTGGTTATTGGCCAGAGAGTTGTCTCGGTCATGTCTGCATGGTTCCCGAACCCGTAGGGTCTACACACTTAAGGTTTGGTGACGCTAGGGTTGTAGAGATATTGGTATGCAGTAACTCGAAAGTTGTTCGGAGTCCCAGAAGAGATCCCGTACGTCACGAGGAGTTCCGGAATGGTCCGGAGGTAAAGATTTATATATATGAAGTCCAGTTTCGGCCACCGGGAAAGTTTCAGGGGTCACCGGTATTGTACCGGGACCACCGGAAGGGTCCCGGGGGTCCACTGGGTGGGGCCACCTATCCTGAAGGGCCTCATGGGCTGAAGTGGGAAGGGAACCAGCCCCTGGTGGGCTGGTGCGCCCCCCTTGGGCCTCCCTTGCGCCTAGGGTTGGAAACCCTAAGGGGGTGGGGGCGCCTCCACCTGCCTTGGGGGCCAAGCCACCCCTAGGCCGCCGCCCCCTCCCATTAGATGGGATCTGAAGGGGTCGGCACCCCCCCAGGCCCCCTATATATAGTGGAGGGGAGGGAGGGCAGCCGGACCCCAAGTGCCTGGCGCCTCCCTCTCCCCCCGTGACACCTCTCCCTCTCGTTGGTGCTTGGCGAAGCCCTGCCGAGATCCCGCTGCTTCCACCACCACGGCGTCGTGCTGCTGGATCTCCATCAACCTCTCCTCTCCCCTTTCTGGATCAAGAAGGAGGAGACGTCTCTCCCAACCGTACGTGTGTTGAACGCGGAGGTGCCATCCGTTCGGCGCTCGGTCATCGGTGATTTGGATCACGACGAGTACGACTCCATCAACCCCGTTCTCTTGAACGCTTCCTCTTGCGATCTACAAGGGTATGTAGATGCACTCCCTTCTCCCTCGTTGCTAGATGACTCCATAGATTGATCTTGGTGATGCGTAGAAAATTTTAAAATTCTGCTACGTCCCCCAACATGAACAGTGTACAACCTTTTGTGTTATTGAAATATGTAGGAAGCTTCTTAACTCTAAGGAAGATAGCATCGGTGACGTCAATAAGCTGTTGGGATTCTTTGCTGAGATGAAAGCAGTAAATAATGAATTCTTCTTCGACTTCCAGATTGATGAGTTTGGTCGCATAAAGAACATCTTCTGGGCTAATGCAAGCTGCAGGGGCGCGTACCAAGATTTTGGTGATGCGATGACATTTGACACCACTTATAAGACAAATCAGTACCTTATGCCTTTGGGAGTATTTGTAGGAGTAAACAATCATCTCCAGTCAACAATATTCGCGTGTGCCCTTGTAAGGGATGAATGTGAAGAATCTTTTGCTTTGCTATTCAGAACCTTCTTGGCATGCAACAATGGGAAGCAACCTACAATAATTTTAACAGGTATAACACATTCCAATTTATATAGATCGTGGACATATAGACTAACATTGTAGTTAGTTTACCTAGAAGCAGTTTTTATATGAAATAACTATGCAAGTAATTTAGAAGTTTTTAATTTGAAAATACCAAAAGTTCAGGGACATTATGCAAAAAGAAGTTCTAATTTTACTATACAAGCAATACAAACATTATATTATCAGAAGTTCTAAATTTATAACACTAACCATGCCCCTTCCATTTTCTAATCAGACCAGTGCCCTTCGATGACCCCTGCGATAAAACAAGTTTTCACCAGGTCCCTACACAAGTTCTTCCGATGGCATATAACAAACAAGTACACCTCGCATATTTCATACTTGTACAACTTGCACCCCTCTTTGAAGGCTGAGTTTGAGGCAATCATAAATTGGCCCCTGATGCCAACTGAATTTGAGACAGCTTGGCACCAGCTAGTTGATAAATACAAGCTTCATGATGATCACATGATTCTGCACATGTGGGCAGACAGGAAGGAATGGATATTGGCTTACTTCAAAGAGGTTTTCTCTGCAAGGATGACTTCGACTCAACGAAGCGAAAGTGTGAACTACATACTCAAGAAAGGATTTGTCAAACAGGACCAAAACCTGCACCAATTTGCTGAGCAAGTAAACAACTGCATATTTTCAAGGAGGCAAGTTGAAAATGCACATACATTGGCATCAATGGTACGCTATCAATTCAAATTTCTTTTGTCTTTGTAAAAAGAAGTGGTAGATTACAGTTTTCGGGGAGGTACAGAAATAATACAGGGGAGAAGTACAGTTGTTATAGTTTACAGAAGTACAACAACTTCTTGCACTTGATATTTCCATACAATCATACTCACACACTTGCTTAAAACATTTTGCAGACATAACCAAACACAAGAACTCATTACGGTTTTGAGAAGCAGTTCAGTGAGCACTATACAAAAGCCGTATTCACCGAGTTCAGGAGGAAACTTAAAAATAGCACACTCTTCCGCATAAAAACAAGCCAGGATCCTACAGTTGACAAACATAATTATCTTGTGACCTACGATGAGACAACGGATACGTTCTCATGGTCAAACCATGAGTTCAAAGTTGTTGCGAACACTGAGACCGAGGAATACAGCTGCTAGTGCATGCTGTTTGAGCATACAGGTAAATATAGACAGAGAACACAAATAATTTTTACACGTCCAATTCCAAAATATACAAAAAGTGAATTTACTATTTATGGTTTTTTCATGATGAAAACTAATTGTTTTTTCATGCACAAAAACTACCTGCTCCTAGGTCTGTTCTGCGTGCACATAATTGCAATGCTCGAGCACCTCAGAGTGAAGAGTATACCTGATATCTACATCCTAAAGAGGTACACTACGAGAGCGAAGGCAAGGGAAAAATTTGACAGGAGAGACTACAAGACTGAATCATTTGACGGGTCTTCGTTCCTGCATCAACAAAATGAACTTCTCCAAATAGCTTTGAAAATTGTGAGAACAGGAGGCAAGTCAGACGACCAGCATGTAACAACAAAAGCTGGCCTGCTAGAAGTGTTAAACAGGGTTGAAGCAGTGGGTTCATCAACAGCAGCAGCTGATGATGATGGTGATGCATGCACTCCACCAGATATAAACCAGTTTGAGCCTGACTTATCAACAGAGATGCCGAGAACATCGCATGATGATGATGACATGCCTAGTACTGGATGCAATGCTCAATCTGTAACTAAGGCTATCTTACCTCCACCAATATCAAAAACTAAGGGCAACAGGTATAAGAACACAGCTGAATCGAGACCATCGGTGGCTGGAAAGAAAATGAAGCTGGAAGAAGCAGTCCTAAAAACAGATGACAAAACTGAAACAGGGAAGAGGAAATGTGGTATGTGTGGCGAGATTGGGTCAGGGCACAATGCTAGGTCGTGTCCAACAAAATTTCCCAAAGATGAAAAGAAACAACTAAATAAAAAAAGTAAAAGGATATGCCAGGGATGCAAGCAAATTGGGTCAGGGCACAACATTCTAAGTTGTCCAGTGATCAAAGCTGCTTTGGAGATAGCAAACAAAATAAATCAAAAATCTAATAAGAACAATAATATGTCCACTACAGAAGATGATGATGAAGAAGAAGAAGAAGAGAAGAAGAGTATGAAGACAATGAACAGGAAGGAGAAGAAGAGGATGATGATGAACACAATGATATTGATGAAGAGGACACCGAAGAAGAGGAAGAACGAACACCACCTCCCCCACCAAAAAAAGCAAGATACAACAGCAATAATCAAGCGCCAAAACAAACACCAACAAGGAGTAGCTCTAGATTAAAGAAATGTTGATTAGCTTGTATAATATATTAACTTGTCATATTGCTGCATGGGTTGTATGTTACTCTCAGAACATAGATGATATATACTACAGCTACTGTGCTACAGCTACTGTGCCAACCAATTTCAGACTTAAAAATATGTTGATTTGGATGGATGAGTACAATTTACTTGTTATATTGCTGTAAAAAGTTATATGGTAATGTGCTAATGTGAGTCATGACTGATATATAAACATATACGTTGACATTGAAAATTGATCTGGTTCTATAGAACCCATAGATTTAACAAACTTTGCAAGTATATATAAACAAATACATTGACATTGTAAATACATATATATACAGACTTTGCAAGTATTATTTTAACAAACAACAAGTTTCAAAGAAGTACATAATACATAGATAAAGAAGTACAAATGTAACACTAAGGGAAGTACATATTCTATTATGACATCAGTTCTATAATTTTGAAAAATAAAGTACTTTAAACAATCAAGGTACTACACCAGTGACTATACGCCTCGACTTCGCATATAGTAAAAGTGTTTCTGTATCATTTCTGTTTGCCTTCCTTTTAGAAACATATATAAAATGGTGCCTAACCACACCCACCTACCAACCCCCCCCCACACACACACACACCCCTAAGATAGATGATGAGGCTCTGGTGTGACGGACTCGCCTCCACATGTGATGTCGCGGCACGCCGCTCGTCGCCTGCTACGACTCGTTCCTACCTCGGCCTCACCGGGTGGGCCTGCGCCTCGCTAGCGCTCGCCGCAGGCCCACCCAGCTCGGCCTCGCGCTAACACAGATAGGGTACAAGTTCACTTGGTACAAGACAGTGTAAGGGAGGGGGGTCTCCCCCCTACCCGACCCCCTTCCATAACAAGTAAAATATTCTATTATATTTAACAAAATGAATTATTCAGTAAAAAAATGCTTGCAGGACAAAAATGATGCTATAAAGAATACATTTTGAGTAAAAAAATCTGTGTTGAAAAAGAAGTACAGTAAATACAATTGTAGGAAGTACAATAAGCAATAGTGGAAGTACAAGAATATATTTTCAATAAATTTAAAAATTGATGCCAAATGTTTCAGCATAATTCACACTAAATACACATCATCCAGCAGAGATGTTTTGCATACTGATAAGGCAGCAATATTCCCACAAGTAAAGTAGTTCTTCACACAACAGATCATCTAGATTACAAAAAGGACACATTGTCTAGCACATATCCTAGTCGCACTACATATTGTGCGTCATCAAATCATTCAGCTGGGAGCTGGGTTAACATCAGCAGCAGTTCTTCACCCTGTGTTGACAACGTAGAACTAGGGGAGAGGCACTGGATTTCCTCCGGAAGGTCCTCAAGAGGCACCTTGTTATCCTCATGGAAAAGAACTCTGAACATGTACTCAGCCTTCCAGTCCTCAAAACGGTCCTGCGACAAAAAATAAAAATGTCAGCACAATGAGCGGCAAAAAAACAAATATGAAGAAAATATTTTTCGCTTCATAAAACAAAAACTGGGTAGTCTGCAGGGACAAACATCATAATTCTTGATATGCTCGACGCATCGATCCCCATCATACGTGCACGCAAACTTGAGGCAATAGATACCACACTCATTAACTCCCTGTTGAGCAGGCATCAAGTAGTGGGGTTTATCTGCAATCTTGCTCTAGCACGGTATATTGTTCTTCTTGCATGCTTCTTTGCCATAAACAGCTTGCATAATAGCATCAAACCTTTTGCCTTGTAAAAACAGAGGTGAACTCAATCCTTGAAGTGTAAGAAACTGTTTACTAAAATATCAAAAAAGAACAAGAAAAATTATAAACATAAAAGAAAAGAAGCATAAACTCACAATTTCTTTATATCACGTTAGTGGAACTCGCTCTTTGTTATTTGAGTGCTGCTTCTTGTCGGCCAATTTAATGACTCCAGGACATCAAATGTCTTACGGGATTTGTTTAGAACATACAACGAATGGTAGAAAGTATTTGAAGTACCAACAGGTTTACAGTTGGGGAGCAAGATCTGTTTTTAAAAATAACAACCAGATGTGTAAGAAGTAGTTACATATACAGATAAAACAACTGTGTACACTGCAAAAACAAGAAGAAAAATAACATGCTAACACCTAAATGAAAATTTTAACAAACTATACTAACCAAGTCTGCCAACAAAAGATTTTGTGAAGGCTTCACCAAATTGTGGAACGACCAAACTGCTTCCTCGAGATCAAAATTCGTGGTGTTCGTCAAATTATCCAGTCCAAGAACATATTGCACATCAAAGGAAAAGTGCTTTAAGATCAGAAAATACAGGGTACACATCAAAATACAAAAAGAAAAATAACATACACATGAAATAAGAGAAACTTGCTAATAGAATCAAAAACATTACCGCAACGAAGTACGAGCTCAAAAGTACACGCTTCCCAGAAGCAAAAACATGACTCATGGTTGAATTAGAATTAAAGCTAGAAATGACAAAGTCCATCATCTCGCCTTCGATCTGCCCATATTGAGCAAAATTCCTTACGAAATCTTCACCGGTGAAAGTTGTCTCAACCTCAAAACAAGTGTCATCAACACCGTGAACGAACCTAGCAAAAGTTGTTCTACAATTGGCAAAAATGAAGATAAAACGAACTAAATTAACATAAGTTATTAAAATGATTACATCTACAATTTTGGAGAAGCTAATGAAGGCAATACATGTTTAAGCAATACATGGCAGTACAAAGGTTGAAATTAGGGAAGTACAAAAATACAAAACCAAGAAGTTCAATAATAAAACTTTGAGAAGTACTAGAAGCACTATCAGAATTTAGTACAAACTTGTTTAACCAAAAGAAGGGTACTTGCTTTTAAATCACAAAAAACATGGCAGCAAGAAAAATAAGAAAAAATAGAAAGAATTAGAATATACTATTACGAAGCACAAGATTAACTAAACATCTAAAATATTAGCAAAACTAGTAAGATCAAGAAGAATACACAGTTTATACTTCTGAATTGCATGCTTGCTTAGCATGAAATCCTTCAAAAGCCTAGCATTTTGGATATTACTGTACTCGACGGGCCTTAGCTGCTCAACCGACTGACTCCACTTCTTTGCTTTCTTTGGCACACGCTCATTGGACAATAAATTCGCAGAGTCGATCTCGGGAGCTTTCTTAATCTTCTTTGCGGGAAAATTGTCCCCTGCTTACCTTGAGCCAGCCTGCCGGACCTTGTGGTTATTATTGGCCTGACAAAGTCATCGGTGTCAGTAGATTCATGTCCAACTGCAATTTTCTCGAAATCTGAATCAGACTCTATAGCCGGCTTCTTCTTGCTGGACGGCGTTTTCGTAATGACGGGCTTCTTTTCAGAACCTTGACACTTCTTGGCTACTAATAGTAATAACTTCATGAGAAGGCTTAAGCATTTGGGTCTCAAACAGTGAAAAGCTTTCATCCCCAACGTTCATACATTCACCTGCATTAAATTGACAAAGACAGAAATTTAAAATAAAAAATGAAGTACAAAATATCATGAGAGACATGTGAAACCATAAAAGAGAGTGATCTAGCACAAAACTTGCATAACAAAAGTAGCAAAAATATGCACAGATAACACTGCTGCTATGATGGCTATATCACAGCTACAAGAAGTACAATAATGATGCAACTGGAAGTGCAGGTAAAAAATTTATATAACAGGCTGATCAGAACAAAACACAAAACTAGTAAATACTAACCTGGATGATAGCCGAACAGCTTGTTAAAATAAATATTGAAATGACCAAACATAGCCCAACTAAAAAGCATGGTCTTCTTCATGTTGGCAATGTCAGCATGTGCAAAGTTCATAAGTTCTTTACCATCCCACGACTGAACAGTCGGCAGCATGAAAAACCCACAAGAACACCTTCATACACAACAAAAGGGAAAAACACTAATGTGAATGAACTGAAAAAAGTGTTATCCATCTAGCAAAAAGAAGTGTGTGATAAGAAAAAATGTGTGCATGTCTCACCCATCTTCTTGTTTCTCTGACCTCATATATCTGGTCTCAAAATTGTCAATGTTATCAGGTTTTAGATGGATATCCATTTTATTGCTAATAGCCCTCCAGAGAATCTTAACATTCTTCACCATTTTCAGGAAAATGGTCCACCCATCCTGGTCATCCTTGTCGTACAGAGAATCAATGTACTGGAAACAATGTCTTTTCATGTATATGCTGATGGTCACCCAGTGACTAATACGAGCTGACTCAGCTGGATACCTTTTGGGAGGAGGAGGATCTAACATTGGGAACACAATCTGCGAAAACAAGATAAAGCACAAGCAAAATAACAAAAAGTCACTAAAAACACAAAAAACAAAACCACACACACAAGATAACCAAAATTATAGTTTACTCACAATATCCTTCTTGTCAATACGCTCGTCTCTGACTCTCTTTGAAAACCATTTAATCACGGGAGCAGATATATCTCCACAATACAACTTAGACTGCACAAAAATATTAAATAAAGCAAGCATAAACAAAAGGTACGCTCACAAAAATAAAGTAGCAAGCAGAAAAAGATAGCCAAAAAGATTAAAATATAAAAAACAAACTTACAGTGATCCAGTAGGGCACAACCAACTTTTCAGATTCTTTATACCTCTCTGATAAAATGTAGATCCCAACAGACGCTACTTCTGTGCCAAGCATGCCATCAGGGCGAAACGCTCTAGCAATATCCAATACGGTAGCTTTGCAATAGATATTCTCAAACATAACTTCTCCACTAAAAATTATTATGTACCGCATAATAATCAGAAGGACACAGGTGAAATAAAAAAATTATAAAAGCATGAAAAAAGATAGAACAAAGGAAATAAGAATACAAAACATACACAATCTTGTCCTTTTCTTCAATAGAAGTAACTGCACTGTAAAACCTTTCAACACAATCTGGAATCTTAACCTCATCTTGTATCAAATGATCAAAATAATCATCACCTACAGAAAAAGAAGTACATTAAAAGAAGTATAGAATATACAGGTAGAGGAAGTACATAAACAACTTTAGGAGAAGTATAGAACCTCATGACATAATGAAAAGTGTAGCTACTGTAGATACACAAGAAGTACAGATATAAAGTAGTGTCGAACTAAAATAGTACAGAAACAACTGCAAATGCAGTTCTGAAATCAAGATGTGCTAGTCAGTTGAGCTACTGTAGCTAACAAGAAGTACATCACTAAAAAGCAGTACAAATATACCTTCAACAAGGGGAAAGGCAGTACAACATACATACACAGTGTAAAGCACAAAAGGCATCAGGACACAAAAGCACAGCATCGATTACACCGGTATAAACATATTACAAGTATCACAAATGTTTCCCGAAACACATATTGTACATTTTTTCACAAAAGAAACCCACTTCCCATAAACATACATCACACACTCAAAGATCACCGCAATAGCAAAAGGTTTAAAGCTTAGAGATGGGTGTGGACATTATTTGTTCTTGCCTATGTCTTTGCCTGCAGAAGATGGCGCAGCTTTAACTACAAGATCCAGCACAACAACAGATGGGATCTCGTGTGCATCCGATACGGGAACAGCTTCACGCTCAATGCCAGCATCAACAGCAGCAGATGTCTTCTCAAGAGCAGCTGTGACTGTAGTAGAATCACTATGACCGGGGGCAACTTCAACTGGATCTTCATGAGCAGCTTCAGCAACACCAGCTTCTGGTTTCTTCGCAACTCCAACATCACCAGTAAGTTGTACATCTGTCTCTTCATGATGATCTTCTCGCGTCGAAACACTGGACGCCACATGATGCTCAGGGGCACAAAATTGAGATAATGTTGGCCCACCAGTACTCACCTAACAAAAACACACAAAATTAAGAAATCATAGCAAAGCAGAAACATACTTGTACAAAAGATATCTCACCTTATCTACATGAGGAACAGTAGAATCATTGTGGTTCCCTTCCCCACCAGCACATGTATGCACTCCGGCAGCAGCAGCACCAGCATCTCCGTCGGAAGTAGGACAATCTCCCTTAGAAATCTCCATGAGATACTTTTGTGCGTGCTCTTCGAAAGGCTTGCAGCGACCATCTTGCATGGTCTTGTACATTAAAAAACCATCCTTGATCTGGGATAAAGATTTCTGCAAATGATCAAGATTGACAGCCTCAACATCCAACACAATCCTATGAGCATCTTCATTAAATGCAAGCTCATGGGGCAAAACTCCAGCAGTGCTGCTCAAACGGCTGCTTGTGGTAGGCAGCTGAAGTGACAACTGAACTGCTGTTGCTATTGTAGCATCAAGTTCTTGGAAAGTGGAATCAAACAAAGTACCCACTCCTTCCGATGAAACACCTGCAGCACTACTGCTTCCTGCAAACTTACGGCTACTAGCGTGAACAATTCCTGAGGATGGTTCAAACTTCCTCTTCTTGGGATACACACAATAATTGGTACCAGTCACTTCAACGATTTCATCAAAATAGAAAATATCGTTGCGCCCCTTCCACTGCGAAAAGAGAGTGCAAAAATGTTATACAACAAAATAATACACTAATAGACAAAACTTAAATAAAATAAAAAGTATAATAACCTAACAAATATAAAAAAGAAGTATAAAGTAGTACTAAATGAACAAGAAGTGTTGAGATGAACACTAAAGCAGTACAAACAATATATGCAAAGCGGTACGAACAGATGCAAAACATAATAACTTTGTGTGAGTGTGCTGAGATGAACACTAAAGCAGTACAAACAATATATGCAAAGCAGTACAAACAGATGCATACATAATAATTTGTGTGAGTGGGATGTGGTGACAGTATTTATATGTATTCTATTTTTGTTAACCAAATATGTGGGGGGAGACCCCCCCCCCCCCCGCCCCCAACACCCCCTAACCTCTTACCACAACACCTACCTCCAAACTTCACATAAGACTAATTACTAATTAAGAAAATAGGACAGCACCAAAAAGTATAATACTTACAACTAAAAGAATTGCACTACAAAGGATGGTACTAAAGAACTCACCGGCAACTTGCCAAAGATCCAAGATCTAGAGTCCGGGCCACCTTCCTTCAAAATATCCAGATTGGCAAGTTTCGTAAGCTTCCTAGGATCCATGTAGATGGCACGAGGGTACCTCTTATCTTTACGGTTAATGGAGCGGTGGTACAGATAGTCCAAATAAGCTAGAACAGGCGCAATAACACAACCAGGAAGAGCTCTCCAGTCTGCACCTGCTTTCTGCCAGGCTTCAATAGCAATTCTCAGCTCATCAACAATCAGCTGACAAATCTGCATGTTTTTCAACTTGACAATGTCAAAGTCTTCAACCATTGTCGCCTCCTTCTTCACACGCAGAGAATACCATGGGCAGAAAAACTTGTTGTACAAAATCAGACCAAACACCTTCAGAGCAAGGCCATCCCTAAGAGGATCATCGACAAGCCGCGACAGAATATTCCGAAGCTGATCAGTTTTTAAATCTTTATTCTTTGGAATCCTAAGCTCATCCTTTAACTTCACCAAAGCAGCACCATAATCCTCTGAAGGGCTTGGAGGAGAGTCGTCACCATTAGGCAGTGCAAAAAGCTTCTCAATGACATCTGCATTGATCTCCAGAACTTTGTTTCCACCAAGATCAAGGATCATGGTCCCAGGATCAATATTATACATCAGAAAACAAGCAAGACGGCGATTGATGTTGGATTTGATCTTGAAGTCTTTGATATGAACAAGATCAGCAGTATGAAGAACATTCAAGTGACGTTCCTTCAACAACGCAACAGAAAGAGTGAGCTCCTTCAAAGAGCACCTAATCGTGGTGTTGAAGCACTTTTTCGCCACCTTTTCAACTTTGTTGCTAGGCCCACCTTCCTCGCCTCTCTTCCTCTTGAAAGGCCTCTCCACAAACTCATACTGAAAAACATTAAAAAATAACACAAATTAATAAAGATGAAAAATAACTATACACAAAAAATGAAATTACAAAAAAAAACTAGACTAAGAAATTTCAATGAAGAGTATAAGAAGTACAGTAACTACACAATTGGCAGTTCAATAATAACATCAAAGGGAAGTATCGAATATATTATGCAAGAAACACTTGACAAGAAATAATGAAATAAAAATTCACCTTCCCGATATCATTTCCAGAATTAGAAACCTCTTCAGAAACATAAGGTTCGTCATCATCGCCTTCTTCATCACCATCATCACCATCATCAGGCTCAAAATCATTATCCTTTGCAAAACGCACATATTTGCGAGTAGCACGAGGTAGCTTCTTTGTGCTACCTCTAGTTTGTTGGCCCTTGGACAAAACCTTCTCCTTACGCTTAAGAACATCATTCTTCTTCTTATCAACAGGTGTCTTAGTCTTGGACACAACCTGGTTAGCTGCCTTCACCTTTTTTGCAGCAGCAGGATTAAGATTTGCAGAGCTGCCTCTCTAAATAACTTTAGGACTTTCCCGTTTACCATTGACATCGGGTGATTGTCTAGGCAGAACACGCGGGCTTCTGCGTACTGGAGCATCAGGAGGTGACTTTACCTTCCTACAAGTTGTCCTAATCTTTTTTACAGGGACATGGTTTACAGGACTCGGAGGGCCATCAGAAACACCAGCACTATCATGAACAACTATATCCGTGCATTGAGATGAAATATCGTGCAATGCCTTTGACCTGCAATTTCGAGCAGCTGCTATTTTCTCCACCACCCTTAACTTCTCAGCCTCCAGCTGATCAGCGACATCCTCAGGCTGAGTCACAGCCTCTGTACCATCAACGGACCGTGACTGCATCTCCGAAAGTTCCAAAGAGCCAATATCATGCTCACCCCTTCCAACAGGGCTAGAAGGATTGCTGGCAGACTGACTTTGCCTGTCATTCAATGCCTTAGACCTCCGGTTGCGAGCAGGAATGACCTCAAGTGTATTCGCAGCAGGGATGTCCTCAGGCGTATTCGCAGCCTCATCAACCTTATTACCATCTTGTCCATCAAGCTCTAAGCGAAGATCAGGTAGAACATCTGATATATCATTTTCTGATCGGGAAAAAGAATCTTCTGCAAACAAAATCAAAGAAGAAAATGAATAATTTTCAGACATTGCAACATTGTCAACTGTATCCGCTGCGCAAAAGGAAATAAATATAATTGATATAATAAACAGAAAAACAACAGAAGTACTACACCAATGCTAGAAAGCAGTACAACAATACAGAAAACAAAAGATTGGAACAATTGCAACAAGAAGTACAAAGGAAACTACTAAAGCAATACAACAATTCTGCTAGCACTACAATGCAATATGAGAAAAATAAATAGCAATGTATTATCGTGAGCAGTGTAAAGCATATGTGTAAAAGAAATACATGTGGCCAATTCTAAACCCTAAAATCACAACAGTTATAGAAAATATACAAATAAAACTCACCACACTACAACATAAGGAAAAATTGTGAAATAAATAAGAAGTACACATGTAGTACACAAGTGAAGTACAACAACAACATGGAGGAGCAATACAAAACTACAACTCAATGAAGTACAGAAAAACATTTCACCAAAAACAAGCATCAAATCAGTGCATGTCATACAATAGACTTGTTGGAACATCAAACATATCTACTACACATGAGAAATAAATAATCTCACATCCACAACCAAATATATATAATAAATAAAAACATTGCCAATCAATGCCAAAACCACACATGAGCAAATCAATCCTAGGAAAAAAATTAAAAAATGTACTACATCAACAGAACATCACAATCCCAAGCACAACATCTGTGGGACGAACCTTGCGCCGATTCGGCCATCGGGCTCTTAGGTGGAGACACCATGCTTGCAGATACACCAACCAAATCGATCTACAGGAAGAATCCTTGCTTCACCAAGTATCAAAACCCTACCAAATCGACCACCACCAAGCTTCTCCTCTGCAGCGGACGAAAACGGCTGCGGGCAAAAGCAAAAGCATTGGAGACAAAGGGAGAGGCGAAAAAAGAGCAACAAATCGGAACTGCGGCTGCTGCGGCGGCGATACCGAACTCCGCTTCACGAGATCTGCGGCAGATTCGCAGAACGCTGTACCCAGCAAAGCAGCGGACAGGAGTGTGGGGGAGAAAGAGAAAGGAAACAGACCTGGATAAGAGGGAGGGGGGTCATGCGCGCGTTTGCAGCGGGCAGCGGTTGCTCGTAGCAGCGGTTGCCCGGCGGGGGATCGTGCACCGGATTCGTCGCCGAGGAGCACTGGAGAGAGAGAGAGAGAGAGAGAGAGAGAGAGAGAGAGAAAGAGGAGGAGCGTCCACGTGTGAGATAAGAGAAAGGGAGAGAGATTTGGGCCGAGCGGACGGATGGACAGAGTAAATGCCAACTCTAAGTTGTCCTCACGACACGATTCGTTTCCAATTTTGAAAAACTAAGACAACCATAGCATTTCGAAAACACGTAGGGATAAAACAGTATTCACAGAATAAAATTAGAAATGATACCTAAAAAAATTTATAGGAAAACAAATACACATATTCCAAAAACAATATGAAAACAGTTAATTAGAAACAATGTAACACAACAACTTACCCTGGAAATAGCAGCAAGCTAATACGCTAACCTACCTGTGAAATAAATTTATAGAAAGAAACTACTATGGTAAAGTTCTGTTATATAAAAAGAAGTGCAATTTCTTTAAACAAGAAGTACAGAGAGGAAAGCATAAAGAAGTACAATATAGGTATACAGGGAAGTACAAGATTATTGCAGAATATTATTCTATCATCGATTGTAGAATAGACAGCATGTGTGTGTGTGTGTGTGTATATATATAGCCAATAAAGAACACAATCGTAAAGAGTGAAGACTATGCAAATTTGAATAATTTGAACAACTGAGGAATTTCAAAAACTGAAGAAATACTAAATTTGAAGATTTTCAACTTTTGTTGGTGGCGTGACCCACCGTATAAGAATGATGATTTTAGACGCCGCGTACAATTGTCGTAGGGCTCTGAGAATCAAATTCTTCGTTAATTTCTTCACACTTAGAGGGTTAGCCTTCATTGATTGAAGAAAAATGTTACTTCGTGTGTTGCACATCTAAGTCATCAATTTTGCATAAGTGTTAGGATGTGTGTCCCTTTCAGAGGACATTCAAAGATTCTAAAATATTTAGCTCACACCACAACTTGCTAAGTCTCTTCTCATCCAAGGGCTTTGTGAAGATATCGGCTAGCTGTTCTTCAGTCTTCACGTGCTCGATAGAGATGTCGCCCTTCAACACATGATCACGAAGAAATGATGACAATTCTGAATGTGCTTTGTCTTCGAGTGCTGAACTGGGTTATGAGCAATATTGATGGCACTCTCATTGTCACAATAGAGTGGCACATTCTTCACATTGATGTCGTAGTCCTTGAGGGTTTGCTTCATCCATAGCAATGGAGCACAACACGAACCAACAACAATGTACTCAGCTTCAGCAGTAGAGAGTGATACGCAGTTCTGCTTCTTCGAGGACCAACATACCAAGGATCGTCCGAGGAAATGGCATGTGCCCGATGTTGACTTGCGGTCCACACGATCACCATCATAGTCAGAGTCAGAATATCCAATGAGATCAAAAGCCGAGCCCTTGGGATACTATAATGAAAGTGTTGGTGTGTGAGCTAGATATCGAAGAATATGCTTCACAGCCTTATGGTGTGATTCCTTCGATGTAGCTCGAAATCAGGCACACATGCAAACGCTAAGCATAATATCTGGCCTAGATGCACATAGATACAATAAATAGCCAATCATGGAGCGGTATACCTTTCGATCAAAGTCTATACCATTTTCATCAGTGCATAGATGGCCATTTGTGGGCATAAGGATTTTGATGCCTTTGCAATCTTGCATGCCAAATTTCCTCAACACATCTTTGAGGTATTTCTCTTGAGATATGAAGATGCCGTTGCGTTGTTGACGAATTTGAAGACCTAAGAAGAATTTCAATTCTCCCATCATAGACATTTGATATTCCTCGCTCATCATATAGGCAAATTCGTCAGTGTAATGTTGGTTAGTATAGCCAAAGATAATATCATCAACATATATTGGCACATGAATAATTCATCATCATAGGTTTTGGTGAAAAGAGTTGGGTCAAGTGAACCGGGTTTGAAGCCTTTCTTCATGAGGAATCCTATATACTTAAGAAGTTCATCCCCACTACTTGATTTATCTCAACATGCAGAATAGACACATCAGCATCCATTCACATCTAGCCACGTCACACCTAATGTAGTCCCACTCAGGTCCACCTCCTCATGTTTGAACAAATATTTTCATCATCATTTGTTTTCTGAATATTTTTTTACAAGTAATCAGTGTTCAAACCGTGGGAGACAAACCACCCATCTCTCCTACTCTCGTCTCGCCTCGCCTCCCGATCTTCTCCGCGCCTATCCCTTCCTCTTCTAGCTGTAATAAATAAATTCCCTTCCTAAACTCTTCTTCCTTCCCCTTTCTATAATACCCCATGGCTGCGGGCATCCATCTCAGGCACAATCCGTCGGTCCTGCGTCGGATCCATCTCCGTGTGAGGCGCTCCTCCGGCACAATCTGCCCCGTCCTCTCTCTCTCTCTCTCTCTCTCTCTCTGCAGACTGGCACCTGGATATACCCAACAGAGCGCGGCGGTGGGAGAAATCTTGCAGCGGATAGAGTTTAGTTTTGCCAAATAAATTGATTGCTATTTGACGGCCATGGCGAGATCAATTTCTCTCCGCTTAATTAAAGGTAGGATTTGGCCGTTTCCCTTTCTCGAGCTTTGGCAAATGCAGGGAGCGGCCAGATCGGATGGGCATTATTCCCACATACACGGAACGGCCAGATCAGATGGGCGTCATGCCCACAAACATATACATGTAATTATCATTTAAACTAATGCCTAATACATGTAAATATTTTCTTATGCAGTACTCTACATCTGACAAACGCCCATAGCACACTGCGGCCAGATGTAGCAGCAGACGGCCCGACCGTGGATTTTGTAAGATAAGCACTGGTGTGTCGAGGTGTTTCTGAACATCTATAGCATGTTCTACAAAAAATATATCGATGAAATTACTTTGCAAAAGCCCAGACGTTTACTTTGACGGTATACCATCCATAATCTTCTTTGTTATTCAGCACATCTTACATTACTACTTAATGTTGATGTAAGATATAAATCTATCTTCTGTCTTCTCTCAATAATAAATGTATCCTAATGTTGACCGGAATGGATCAAATTGAATGCATGTGGGAGTTCTGATGGAAATTTACACGGTTCAAACTTGGGGTTATATAGCTAGGTGGTGATGTTTCAGTTGTAGCTTGAAAGTTTTTTCCCTTGCAGAAGAAGCGGAAATGGTGGCATCTATTGAACAATGAACCATTTGGTTCTGCGGGTCAATTACCTTATAATCATCTAATCCGATTGTTCTTCGGGTTTCCAAACTTTTAATGGTATATGTAACGTATCATTCTGAAGTATTGCTAACCAAGCAAACACAATTTTACATATTTTTGGCCTTCTTTTAGGAGAGGTATTGTGCTAAGTAAACAACAAATTGTAGGAAACATTTTCCGCAGCAACACGCGGGGAATTATCTAGTTCCTTCAAAGTATTATACCACGCCCGAGGTGCCTGCTTGAGGCCATAGAGGGCCTTATTGAGTCATTGAGGAATGCACTTTTCACATCCATTTGATATAAGATGATATTATGATGGTTAGCATAAGCAAGCAATATGCGAATAGCCTCAAGTCTAGCAACAGGTGCAAAAGTTTCATCGAAATCAATTCCTTCAACTTATGTGTAGCCTTGAGCTACAAGTCGTGCCTTATTCCTCACCACAAGGCCATTTTCATCTTGCTTATTGCGGTAGATCCATTTGGTACCGATGATATTGTGCTTGCGAGGGTCTGGTCACTTGACAGGTTCCCAGACATTGTTGAGCTCGAATTGATGTAATTCCTCTTGCATTGCTTGAATCTACTCAGGCTTCAGAAATGCCTCATCTATTTTGGTGGGCTCTATGATAGAGACAAAAGCAAAGTGCCCACAAAAGTTAGACAAATGTGAAGCTTTTGAGCGTGTGGGAGGACCTGGTGCTTTGATGTCGTTGATGATTCTCTCAATCTGCACTTCATTAGCAACATGATGATGAGATGGTTGATGACGTTGAGGGGGCTCAACATTTTCTTCAGAGCAATTTTCCTCAAGTGCACCAACATGATGTTCTTCACGTTCTGGAATGACTTCTTTAGTAGATTCTTTGGTAGGAATGACATCCTCAGTAGCCTTTAACTTAATGGATTCCTCAGGTGGTATTTCATCTAGCACAGGAGGTAGGTGCTCTCAGATGGTCCTTGAGGAATTTGACACCCTAGATGCCAATGACATGCTTCTTCTTCGCTAGAGTGTGCAAGTTCCTCATGCCAGCATGACCAAGTCGTCGATGCCATAGCCAGCCTTCCGAAGCTTTTGCAAGTAGACATGTAGCAGGTTGTGGTCCTATAGAGAAATCAACAATATACAAATCTCCTCTCCTAAAGCCTTCGAAGACTTTGGAATTTTTAGCTTCCATGATCACAACATAACGATACTTGCCAAAGACAACAACCATATCAAGATCACAAAGCATTGAGACAGACATGAGGTTGAACCCTAAGGACTCGACAAGCATGACTTTGTCCATGTGTCGATCCTTTGAGATCGCAACCTTACCTAGACCCAATACCTTGCTTTTGCCTTTGTTAGCGTAGGTGATATGCTTCAGATGTGATGGAGATAAAGTAGTGTCCATCAATAAGTTCCTGTCACCAGTCATGTGATTTGTACATCCACTGTCGAGGACCCACTCAGTGGATTTGGATTGATCATCCTGCAGATGAATTAGTGCATCTTACAAACTCATATACTTTAGCAGTGAAGAATATGACATCAAATTCATCAGATCAATTTCATCAAGCAATAGAACTGATATAGCAGAATAAGGACGTGAGAAATGAAAATTCATTTCTTCATGATTAGCTTGCGTCCTTTCAAGCGCATTCAAGTCTCCTGCAAATTCTTCAGACGTTTAAGTTCGTTTGGAGACCTGACCCTGCATAAGAGATTAGTTCTTATTCTTCAGCACCCACATCTGGAGGGGTGGCAAAAACTTCATCATTCTGCGAGCTCCAGAGAACAATGGCATAGAAGCTAGTCCACTTCGTTTCACATAAGAGGGGTTAAAGTAAGCATATGAATAAGCAGAGAAATTCTTCGAGGACTTATGAACATAATGATTTGAAGAATAATGCACATATTCATGGCCCTTAGATCTTCCCTGCGAAATAGAAGTGTTAACACGATGATGTTCATATGAAGATCTGGATCATATGAAGAATTTGATCCACGTGAGGAATTTGGTCCGTATGAGGACTTGGATCCATATGAAGAATTTGATCTGGGGTTCCTATTCTTCACAGGTGGTGTCATGATGACATTTACCTGAAGACTTTCAAGGCACATTTTAGGAACCCGGATTTTCTTCATAGGGGGACCGTTCCTGCAGTTAGTGCCAACATATCTAGCAAATACTTCACCATTCTGATTTAGATTCAAATGACTCATCAAAAGAATATGAAGATTCACATGTAAAGCCAGATAAGTTAGATGGATCCACTGAAGGTCCCTTTGTAGCAACCATGAGTTTTTGGGATACTGCTCAGGTTTCCAGTACATCCCATCAGCATTGAGTTTCCACTCAAAGGCAATACCGTCTTTCCTAGGGTTCCTGTTGAGGATCTGCTTTTTAAGCACATCACAAAGAGCCTGATGCCCTTTGAGGCTTTTGTACATGCCTATCACATACAATTCCTTCAGCCATGCATGGTTAGTGATACTAGTAGCATCCTTAGATGAGGAATTTGTGATAGCAGAGACAGTTGAAGAATTTGCAGCAATAGAAGCATTTGAACTTTCAGGTGAAGAATTAGCAGATTCACGTTCAATGCATTTCAAACATGGTGGACTGAATTCAACCTGAGCGGAACTGATTTGTTGAGCAAACAATGAATCTCCCTTCTGAAGATCTTGATAACTCACCCTTAGCTGCTCAAGATCTTGCTTTCTTTCAAGAAATTCATAAGAAAGCTTCTCATGATCAGATAAGAGAGTGTCATGATGACTATAAAGATTATCAAATTTAGTCTGAAGTCTTTGAAGATTTTCAGTCAAAGGTTTAGTATGATCCATTTCTTCACCCAACATATCATCACTCTCATTTAGCATGTTTTGAACTTTTTCCAAATCTCTTTGTTGTTTAGTGGCAAGGGAAGCAAGTTTGGTATAACTGGGTCCAAATTCATCACCAGATTCATCATCACTGGACTCGGATAGGTAGCATTCAGTTACCTTGGCACCTTTTGCCATAAGGCATGGTGCAGAGGATGATGATTCTGGAAAAAAAGTCATAGCCTTGCGTGATTCCATGAAATCCTCAAACCAGCGATCATGATGAGTTTGATGACCTTCATAGACCTCAGAGAGTCGGTCCCAGATGAGCTTCGCATGGCTGAGATGTTGGGGAACGTAGCATAAATTCAAAATTTTCTACGTAACACCAAGATCAATCTATGGAGTCATCTAGAAACAAGGGAGGAGTGGATCTACATGCCCTTGTAGATCGCGTGCGGAAGCGTTCAAGAGAACGGGGTTGATGGAGTCGTACTCGTCGTGATCCAAATCACCGATGATCCTAGCGCCGAACGGACGGCACCTCCGCGTTCAACACACGTACGGAGCAGCGACGTCTCCTCCTTCTTGATCCAGTAAGGGGGGAGGAGAGGTTGAGGAAGATGGCTCCAACAGTAGCACGACGGTGTGGTGGTGGTGGAGCTGCAGTACTCCGGCAGGGCTTCGCTAAGCTCTATGGAGGAGGAGGAGGTGTTGGAGAGGGAGAGGGAGGCACCAAGGCACGCGGTGAGAGGCCCTCCTTCCCTCACTATATATAGGGAGGCCAAGGGGGGGGCACCGGCCCTAGGAGATCCAATCTCCTAGGCGGGCGGGGGCCAAGGGAGGAGTCCCTCCCCCCAAGGCACCTAGGGGTGCCTTCCCCTCTTAGGACTCTTCCCCTAGGGTTTCCCCACCCTTAGGCGCATGGGCCCTAGGGGGAAGTGGCGCCCCATCCCACTTTGGGCTGGATCCCTTCCCACTTCAGCCCATGGGGCCCTCCGGGATAGGTGGCCCCACCCGGTGACCCCCGGGACCCTTCCGGTGGTCCCGGTACAATACCGGTGACCCCGAAACTTGTCCCGATGGCCGAAATAGCACTTCCTATATATAATTCTTTACCTCCGGACCATTCCGGAACTCCTCGTGACATCCGGGATCTCATCTGGGACTCCGAACAACATTCGGGTTACTGCATATACATATCCCTACAACCCTAGCGTCACCGAACCTTAAGTGTGTAGACCCTACGGGTTCGGGAGACATGCAGACATGACCGAGACGTTCTCCGGTCAATAACCAACAGCGGGATCTGGATACCCATGTTGGCTCCCACATGTTCCACGATGACCTCATCGGATGAACCACGATGTCAAGGACTTAATCAATCCTGTATACAATTCCCTTTGTTTATCGGTACGATACTTGCCCGAGATTCGATCGTCGGTATGCCGATACCTTGTTCAATCTCGTTACTGGCAAGTCTCTTTACTCGTTCCGTAACACATCATCCCGTGATCAACTCCTTGATCACATTGCGCACATTATGATGATGTCCTACCGAGTGGGCCCAGAGATACCTCTCCGTCACACGGAGTGACAAATCCCAGTCTCGATTCGTGCCAACCCAACAGACACTTTCGGAGTACCCGTAGTGCACCTTTATAGTCACCCAGTTACGTTGTGACGTTTGGTACACCCAAAGCACTCCTATGGTATCCGGGAGTTGCACAATCTCATGGTCTAAGGAAATGATACTTGACATTAGAAAAGCTTTAGCATACGAACTACACGATCTTTGTGCTAGGCTTAGGATTGGGTCTTGTCCATCACATCATTCTCCTAATGATGTGATCCCGTTATCAACGACATCCAATGTCCATGGTCAGGAAACCGTACTATCTGTTGATCAACGAGCTAGTCAACTAGAGGCTCACTAGGGACATGTTGTGGTCTATGTATTCGCACATGTATTACGATTTCCGGATAACACAATTATAGCATGAACAATAGACAATTATCATGAACAAGGAAATATAATAATAACCATTTTATTATTGCCTCTAGGGCATATTTCCAACAGTCTCCCACTTGCACTAGAGTCAATAATCTAGTTACATTGTGATGAATCAAACACCCATAGAGTTCTGGTGTTCATCATGTTTTGCTCGAGGAAGAGGTTTAGTCAACGGATCTGCGACATTCAGGTCCGTATGCACTTTACAAATATCTATGTCTCCATTTTGAACATTTTCACGAATGGAGTTGAAGCGACGCTTGATATGCCTGGTCTTCCTGTGAAACCTGGGCTCCTTGGCAAGGGCAATAGCTCCAGTGTTGCCACAGAAGAGAGTCATCGGGCCCGATGCATTGGGAATAACTCCTTGGTCGGTAATGAACTCCTTCACCCAGATTGCTTCTTGTGCTGCCTCCGAGGCTGCCATGTACTCCACTTCACATCTAGATCCCACCATGACGCTTTGCTTGCAACTACACCAGCTGACTGCCCCACCATTCAAAATATACACGTATCCGGTTTGTGACTTAGAGTCATCCAGATCTGTGTCAAAGCTAGCATCGACGTAACCCTTTACGACGAGCTCTTTGTCACCCGTCACCTCCATAACGAGAAACATGTCCTTAGTCCTTTTCAGGTACTTCAGGATATTCTTGACCGCTGTCCAGTGTTCCATGCCGGGATTACTTTGGTACCTTCCTACCAAACTTACGGCAAGGTTTACATCAGGTCTGGTACACAGCATAGCATACATGATAGACCCTATGGCCGAGGCATAGGGGACGACACTCATCTTTTCTCTATCTTCTGCCGTGGTCGGGCATTGAGCCGTGCTCAATCTCGTACCTTGCAATACAGGCAAGAACCCCTTCTTTGACTGATCCATTTTGAACTTCTTCAATATCTTGTCAAGGTACGTACTCTGTGAAAGACCAATGAGGCGTCTCGATCTATCTCTATAGATCTTGATGCCTAATATATAAGCAGCTTCTCCAAGGTCCTTCATTGAAAAACACTTGTTCAAGTAGGCCTTTATGCTTTCCAAGAATTCTATATCATTTCCCATCAACAGTATGTCATCCACATACAATATGAGAAATGCTACAGAGCTCCCACTCACTTTCTTATAAATGCAGGCTTCTCCATAAGTCTGCATAAACCCAAACACTTTGATCATCTCATCAAAGCGAATGTTCCAACTCCGAGATGCTTGCACCAGCCCATAAATCGAGCGTTGGAGCTTGCACACCTTGTCAGCATTCTTAGGATCGACAAAACCTTCCGGCTGCATCATATACAATTCTTCCTTAAGGAAACCATTAAGGAATGCCGTTTTGACGTCCATTTGCCATATCTCATAATCATAGAATGCGGCAATTGCTAACATGATTCGGACGGACTTCAGCTTCGCTACGGGTGAGAAAGTCTCATCGTAGTCAACCCCTTGAACTTGTCGATAACCCTTAGCGACAAGCCGAGCTTTATAGATGGTCACATTACCATCCGCGTCTGTCTTCTTCTTAAAGATCCATTTATTTTCTATGGCTCGCCGATCATCGGGCAAGTCAGTCAAAGTCCATACTTCGTTTTCATACATGGATCCTATCTCGGATTTCATGGCTTCCAGCCATTTGTCGAATCCGGGCCCGCCATCGCTTCTTCATAGTTCGAAGGTTCACCGTTGTCTAACAACATGATTTCCAAGACAGGGTTGCCGTACCACTCTGGTGCGGAATGTGTCCTCTGTGGACCTACGAAGTTCAGTAGCAACTTGATCTGAAGTTTCATGATCATCATCATTAACTTCCTCTCTAGTCGGTGCAGGCACCTCAGGAACATTTTCTTGAGCTGCCACTTACCGGTTCAAGAGGTAATACTTCATCAAGTTCTACTTTCCTCCCACTTATTTCTTTCGAGAGAAACTCTTTCTCTAGAAAGGACCCATTCTTGGCAACAAAGATCTTGCCTTCGGATCTGAGGTAGAAGGTATACCCAACAGTTTCTTTAGGGTATCCTATGAAGACGCATTTTTCCGACTTGGGTTCGAGCTTTTCAGGTTGAAGTTTCTTGACATAAGCATCGCATCCCCAAACTTTTAGAAATGACAGCTTAGGTTTCTTCCCAAACCATAATTCATACGGTGTCGTCTCAACGGATTTCGACGGAGCCCTATTTAAAGTGAATGCGGCAGTCTCTAAAGCATAGCCCCAAAAGACAGCGGTAAATCGGTAAGAGACATCATAGATCGCACCATATCCAATAGAGTGCGATTACGATGTTCGGACACACCATTACGCTGAGGTGTTCCAGGCGGCGTGAGTTGTGAAACTATTCCACATTTTCTTAAGTGTGTGCCAAATTCGTGACTCAAGTATTCTCCCCCACGATCTGATCGCAAGAACTTGATTTTCTGTCACGTTGATTCTCAACCTCACTCTGAAATTCCTTGAACTTTTCAAAGGTCTCAGACTTGTGTTTCATTAAGTAGACATACCCATATCTACTCAAGTCATAAGTGAGGGTGAGAACATAACGATAGCCACCGCGAGCCTCAACACTCATTGGACCGCACACATCAGTATGTATGATTTCCAATAAGTTGGTTGCTCGCTCCATTGTTCCTGAGAACGGAGTCTTGGTCATTTTACCCATGAGGCATGGTTCGCACGTGTCAAATGATTCGTAATCAAGAGACTCTAAAAGTCCATCTGCATGGAGCTTCTTCATGCGTTTGACACCTATGTGACCAAGGCGGCAGTGCCACAAGTATGTGGGACTATCATTATCAACCTTACATCTTTTGGTATTCACACTATGAATATGTGTAGCATTACGCTCGAGATTCATTAAGAATAAACCATTCACCATCGGAGCATGACCATAAAACATATCTCTCATATAAATAGAACAACCATTATTCTCGGATTTAAATGAGTAGCCATCTCGAATTAAACGAGATCCTGATACAATGTTCATGCTCAAAGCTGGCACTAAATAACAATTATTGAGGTTTAAAACTAATCCCGTAGGTAAATGTAGAGGTAGCGTGCCGACGGCGATCACATCGACCTTGGAACCATTCCCGACGCGCATCGTCACCTCGTCCTTCGCCAGTCTCCGCTTATTCCGCAGCTCCTGCTTTGAGTTACAAATGTGAGCAACTGCACCGTATCAAATACCCAGGAGCTACTACGAGTACTGGTAAGGTACACATCAATTACATGTATATCACATATACCTTTAGTGTTGCCGGCCTTCTTGTCCGCTAAGTATTTGGGGTAGTTCCGCTTCCAGTGACCACTTCCCTTGCAATAAAAACACTCAGTCTCGGGCTTGGGTCCATTCTTTGGCTTCTTCCCGGCAGCTTGCTTACCGGGCGCGGCAACTCCCTTGCCGTCCTTCTTGAAGTTCTTCTTACCCTTGCCTTTCTTGAACTTAGTGGTTTTATTCACCATCAACACTTGATGTTCCTTTTTGATTCTACCTCCGCTGATTTCAGCATTGAATATACCTCAGGAATGGTCTTTTCCATCCCCTGCATATTGAAGTTCATCACAAAGCTCTTGTAGCTCGGTGGAAGCGACTGAAGGATTCTGTCAATGACCGCGTCATCCGGGAGATTAACTCCCAGCTGAGTCAAGCGGTTATGCAACCCAGACATTTTGAGTATGTGCTCACTGACAGAACTATTTTCCTCCATCTTACAGCTGAAGAACTTGTCGGAGACTTCATATCTCTCGACCCGGGCATGAGCTTGGAAAACCATTTTCAGCTCTTCGAACATCTCATATGCTCCGTGTCTCTCAAAACGCTTTTGGAGCCCCGGTTCTAAGCTGTAAAGCATGCCGCACTGAACGAGGGAGTAATCATCAGCACGTGACTGCCAAGCGTTCATAACGTCTTGGTTCTCTGGGACAGGTGCGTCACCTAGCGGTGCTTCTAGGACATAATCTTTCTTGGCAGCTATGAGGATGATCCTCAGGTTCCGGACCCAGTCCGTATAGTTGCTGCCATCATCTTTCAGCTTGGTTTTCTCTAGGAACGCGTTGAAGTTGAGGACAACGTGGGCCATTTGATCTACAAGACATATTGTAAAGATTTTAGACTAAGTTCATGATAATTAAGTTCATCTAATCAAATTTACTCAATGAACTCCCACTCAGATAGACATCCCTCCAGTCATCTAAGTGAAACATGATCCGAGTTAACTAGGCCGTGTCCGATCATCACGTGAGACGGACTAGCCAACATCGGTGAACATCTTCATGTTGATCGTATCTTCTATACGACTCATGCTCGACCTTTCGGTCTTCCGTGTTCCGAGGCCATGTCTGTACATGCTAGGCTCGTCAAGTCAACCTAAGTGTATTGCGTGTGTAAATCTGGCTTACACCCGTTGTATTCGAACGTTAGAATCTATCACACTCATCACGTGGTGCTTTGAAACAATGAACCTTCGCAACGGTGCACAGTTAGGGGGGACACTTTCTTGAAATTATTACGAGGGATCATCTTATTTAAGCTACTGTCGTTCTAAGCAAATAAGATGTAAAACATGATAAACATCACATGCAATCAAATAGTGACATGATATGGCCAATATCATTTGCTCCTTTTGATCTCCATCTTCGGGGCTCCATGATCATCGTTGTCACCGGCATGACACCATGATCTCCATCATCATGATCTCCATCATCGTGTCTTCTTGAAGTTGTCTCGTCATCTATTACTTCTACTACTATGGCTAACACTTTAGCAATAAAGTAAAGTAATTACATGACGTTTATGTTGACACGCAGGTCATAAATAAATAAAGACAACTCCTATGGCTCCTGCCGGTTGTCATACTCATCGACATGAAAGTCGTGATTCCTATTACAAGAACATGATCATCTCATACATCACATATATCATTCATCACATCCTTTGGCCATATCACATCACAAAACACTTGCTGCAAAAACAAGTTAGACGTCCTCTAATTGTTGTTGCAAGTTTTTACGTGGCTGCTATAGGTTTCTAGCAAGAACGTTTCTTACCTACGCCAAGACCACAACATGAATTGCCAATTTCTATTTACCCTTCATAAGGACCCTGTTCATCAAATCCGATCCAACTAAAGTGGGAGAGACAGACACCCGCCAGCCACCTTATGCAACTAGTGCATGTTAGTCGGTGGAACCGGTCTCACGTAAGCGTACGTGTAAGGTTGGTCCGGGCTGCTTCATCCCACAATGCTACCGAATCAAGATAAGACTAGTAACGGCAAGTAATTGACAATATCGACGCCCACAACTGCTTTGTGTTCTACTCGTGCATAGTAACTACGCATAGACCTAGCTCATGATGCCACTGTTGGGGAACGTAGCAGAATTTTAAAATTTTCTACGCATCACCAAGATCAATCTATGGAGTCATCTAGCAACGAGGGAGAGAGGAGTGCATCTACATACCCTTGTAGATCGCGCGCGGAAGCGTTCAAGAGAACGGGGTTAATGGAGTCGTACTCGACGTGATCCAAATCACCGATGACCTAGTGCTGAACGGACGGCACCTCCGCGTTCAACACATGTACGGTTGGGAGGACGTATCCTCGAACTTGATCCATCAAGGGGGAAGGAGAGGTTGATGAAGATCCAGCAGCACGACGGCATGGTGGTGGAAGCAACGGTGATCTCGACAGGGCTTCGCCAAGCGCAGGGAGACGGAGTGTCACGGGAGGGAGAGGGAGAGGCCAGGGGCTTGGGTGCGGCTGCCCTCCCTCCCTCCACTATATATAGGGTGCCTAGGGGGGGGCGCCGGCCCTAGGAGATCCAATCTCCTAGGGGGCGGCGGCCAAGGGGTGCCTTGCCCCCCAAGGCAAGGGTGGCGCCCCCACCCCTAGGGTTTCCAACCCTAGGCACAGGGGGAGGCCCAAGGGGGGTGCACCAGCCCACTAGGGACTGGTTCCCCTCCGACTTCAGCCCATGGGGCCCTCCGGGATAGGTGGCCCCACCCGGTGGACCCCCGGGACCCTTCCGATGGTCCCGGTACAATACCGGTTACCCCCGAAACTTTCCCGATGGCCGAAACTTGACTTCCTATATATAAATCATCACTTACGGACCATTCCAGAACTCCTCGTGACGTCCGGGATCTCATCCGGGACTCCGAACAACTTTCGGGTTACCGTATGCTAATATCTCTACAACCCTAGCGTCACCGAACCTTAAGTGTGTAGACCCTACGGGTTCGGGAGACATGCAGACATGACCGAGATGCCTCTCCGGTCAATAACCAATAGCGGGATCTGGATACCCATGTTGGCTCCCACATGCTCCATGATGATCTCATCGGATGAACCACGATGTCGAGGATTCAATCAATCCGTATACAATTCCCTTTGTGAATCGATACGTTACTTGCCCGAGACTCGATCGTCGGTATCCCAATACCTAGTTCAATCTCGTTACCGGCAAGTCACTTTACTCGTGCCATAATGCATGATCCCATGATCAACCACTTGGTCACATTGAGCTCATTATGATGATGCATTACCGAGTGGGCCCAGAGATACCTCTCCGTCATACGGAGTGACAAATCCCAGTCTTGATTCGTGCCAACCCAACAGACACTTTCGGAGATACCTGTAATGTACCTTTATAGTAACCTAGTTACGTTGTGACGTTTGGCACACCCAAGGAACTCCTACGGTATCCGGGAGTTGCACAATCTCATGGTCTAAGGAAATAATACTTGACATTCGGAAAAGCTACGACAAACGAACTACACGATCTTTGAGCTATGCTTAGGATTGGGTCTTGTCCATCACATCATTCTCCTAATGATGTGATCCCGTTATCAATGACATCCAATGTCCATAGTCAGGAAACCATGACTATCTTTTGATCAATGAGCTAGTCAACTAGAGGCTCACCAGGGACGTGTTGTGGTCTATGTATTCACACATGTATTACGATTTCCGGATAACACAATTATAGCATGAACAATAGACAATTATCATGAACAAAGAAATATAATAATAACCATTTTATTATTGCCTCTAGGGCATATTTCCAACAGAATATGACATCAATTCATCAGATCAATTTCATCAAGCAAAAGAACAGATAAAGCAATATGAGGACATGAGAAATGAAAGTTCATTTCTTCATGATTAGCCTGCGTCCTATCAGGCATGCTCAGGTCTCTAGCAAATTCTTCAGACGATTACGTACGTCTGGAGACCTGACCCTGCAGAAGAGATTAGTTCTTTTTCTTCACCACCCACATCTGAAGGGGTGGCAAAGAATTCATCATTCTGCGAGCTCCATACGAGAAGGATGGCATAGAAGCCAATCCATTTCGTTTTACATAAGAGGGGTTAGAGTAGGCATAAGAGTAAGCAGAGAAATTCTTCGAGGACTTATGGACATAATGATTTGAAGAATAATGCACATATCCATAATCCTTAAGTCTTCCCTGCGAAACAGACGTGTTAGCACGATGATGTTCTTATGAGGACTTTGATCCTTTTGAGGAATATGATCCATATGAAGAATTTGGTCCATATGAAGAATTTGATCTGGGGTTCCTATTCTTCACAGGTGGCATCATGATGAAATTCACCTGAAGATTTTCAAGGCATCTTTTGGGAACCTAGATTTTCTTCATAGGGGAGCCGTTCCTGCAGTTAGTGCCAACATATCTAGCAAATACTTCACCATTCTGATTTTTGAATAGTTTATAGTTGGAGTCAAATGGCTCGTCATCAGAACGAGGAGATTCGCATGCAAATCCAGATAAGTTAGATGGATCAATTGGAGGTCCCTTTGCAGAAACCCATGTAGTTTTGGGGTACTGCTCAGGCTTCCAATATGTACCATCAGCATTGAGTTTCCTCTCAAAGGCAATACCCTCTTTCCTAGGGTTCCTGTTGAGGATCTGCTTTTTAAGCACATCACAAAGAGCCTGATGCCCTTTGAGGCTTTTGTACATGCCTATCGTGTACAATTCCTTCAGCCCTGCATCGTCAGTGATACTAGCAATGTCCTCAGATGAGGAATTAGTGATAGCAGAGGCATGTGAAGAATTTGAAACATTAGCAGCATTTGAACATTCAGGTGAAGAATTAGCAGATTCACGTTCAATGCATTTCAAACATGGAGGAACAAATTCTTCCTGAGAAGCGCTGATATGTTGAGCAAGTAATGAATCGCGCTCCTTCTAAAGATCTTCATAACTCACTCTTAGCTTTTCAAGATCTTGCTTTCTTTGAAGAAATTCATAAGAAAGCTTCTCATGATCGGATAAGAGAGTATTATGATGACTTTGAAGATTGTCAAACCTAGTCTGAAATCTCTGAAGATTTTCAGTCAAGGCTTTAGTGCGATCCATTTCTTCACCCAACATATCATCACTTTTGTCTAGCATATTTTGAACCTTTTCTAAGGCCCTTTGTTGTTTTACATCAATCTTAGCAAGTTTAGAATAGCTGGGCTTAAGGTTTTCATCAGATTCATTCTCACTTGATTCAGATGAGGTATATTTGAGTACCTTGGCACCCTTTGCCATGAAGCAATAGGTGGGAGCATAGTCATCATACCCTTCATCAGCTTTGTTGGTGAGGTCATTTTCTTCAGTGTTGAAGATAGACTTGCTGACGAATGCAGTTGCGAGAGCTAGGCTTGCCACTCCGGATTCGGACTCCTCAGATGACTCCTCTTCCTCATTTTCTTCAGATTCAGCCTCAGAGTCCATTTCTTTGCCAATGAATGCCCTGGCCTTCTTGGAGCTGCTCTTCTTGTGATATGAAGGCCTTGAGGATTTTAATGATGAGGATTTTGTGGATTTCTTCTTTTTCTTCGCATCATCAGAACTGTAATCCTTGTATTTCTTCTTCTTTGATTCCTTTTTCCATTGAGGACAATCTTGAATGTAATGTCCAGGCTTCTTGCATTTGTGGTAGAGCCTCCTCTTGTAGTCACTGGATGAGGAATCACTGCTCCTTGAGGGTCTTCCAAGGCGACCATGTCTTGAGAACTTTTGGAACTTCTTCACAAGCAGAGCCAGATCATGGCTTAGTTCTTCAGGATCACCAAGGCTGCTACCAGAGTCTTCATCTTCGGACTCAGATACTGCCTTGGCCTTCAGTGCACGTGTTCTGCCATAGCTTGAACCATAGAGATCTCTCTTTTCAGCAAGTTGGAATTCATGAGTATTTAGCCTTTCGAGAATATCAGCGGGATCAAGTGACTTGTAATCAGCACGTTCTTGTATCATCAATGCCAGAGTGTCAAATGAGGAATCAAGTGATCTCAGCAATTTCTTCACCACCTCATGGTTGGTGATGTCAGTGGCACCAAGTGCTTGAAGCTCATTTGAGATGTCAGTGAGGCGATCGAAGGTTTGTTGAACATTTTCATTGTCGAGTCCTTTGAAGCGGTTGAAGAGATTGCGAAGAACATCAACTCGAGAGTCACGCTGAGTTGAGACTCCTTCATTCACTTTGGACAACCTATCCCAGATAAGCTTCACTGTCTCCAAAGCACTCACTCTGCCATACTGTCCTTTGCTCAGATGGCCACATATGATATTCTTCGCTTGAGAGTCGAGTTACTTGAATCTCTTCACATCAGCAGCATTCAGAGAAGGTGTGACTGAGGGAACACCATTTTCCACAACATACCAGAGATCGTTATCAATTGCTTCAAGATGCATTCGCATCTTATTCTTCCAGTAGGGGTAGTCCGTCCCATCGAAGGTAGGACACCCAGCAGAGACCTTGATCATACCTGTGGTCGACATAACTAAAACTCCAAGCGGTTAAACCAAAATCACACAGAACAAGGGAGTAGCTCGCTCTCATACCAATTGAAAGTGCGTTATATCGACTAGAGGGGGGGTGAATAGGTGATTTTTATGAAATTCTTCACTGAGGAATTTGCTGGTGAGGAAATTCCTTAGCGAAGAACTACCAGCAGCGGAATAAGTACTCAACGGTAAACATAACAGAATACAAGCATAGTCATCATGATGAAATGAAGACAGACACAGAGTACAGGAAGTGTAAGCACAGGATAACACAGGATGAAGACAAATTGACTGAAGAAATTGAACTGAGGAAATTGAGAAAGTCTTCAGTCAAAGTCTTCGAACACAGATATGAACAAACACACAACACAGTTATGAGGAAATGAACGAGTTGAGGGAATAGAACCAGTAAGCTTGGTGAAGACAATGATTTGGTAGACCAGTTCCAACTGCTGTCTCAGTTGTACGTCTGGTTGGAGCAGCTGAGTATTTAAACTCGAGGACACACAGTCCCGAACACCCAGTCCTGAGCATGCAGCTCAGGACACCCAGTCCTCACCGTATTCTCCTTGAACTAAGGTCACAAAGACCTCGTCCAATCACTCGTGGTAAGTCTTCAGGTGACTTCCAAACCTTCACAAACTTGGTCACTCGGCGATCCACAATTCCTCTTGGATGCTCTAGACCATGACGCCTAACCGTCTGGAAGAAGCACAGTCTTCAAAGGTAAGAAGCGTCAGATCCACGCAGGATCAATCTCTTAAGTGATCCTCTATCACTTGGGGTTTGTAGGTGTTTGGGTTTTGGGTTTTTCCTCACTTGATGATTTTTGCTCAAAGTCCTCGGAGGATGGGTTGCTCTCAAATGACAAGTGTCAGTTTCTCTCAGAGCAGCCAACCAACTAGTGGTTGTAGGGGGCGGCTATTTATAGCCTAGGGAGAAGCCCGACATGATAAGACATAAATGCCCTTCAATGATATGACCGTTAGGTGGATAGATATTTTGGGACAGCTGGCGCATAGCACAGCAGCGGTCAGAATTTTGAGTAGGAAAATCCTCAGGGCTATCATGTTCCTCACTGTGTAGGCAATCCGCACTGGCGAATTCCTAACTCCTCAGTCAGGACAAATTCCTCAGAGACCAGAAGAACTTCGTCTCTGTCACTGAAGAAATTGACTGAACTGTATGAGATTTCCAATGGCTTCACTCGAAGGGATTGGTAGGTGTAGGATTTTGAGTTGAGCATCACATGGAAATTTTTCCTTAGTATTTCCTCGACCCCCTTTAACAGTACGGTGTTTCCTATGACTCAAGAAAGAGAAAATGAAACTACGAAAACAAAAGTCTTCACGCTTCATGTTCCTCGAATGAATACCAAGTCTTCACGGTCACACCAATTTCTTCACTTTCAAAGTCTTCAGAAAGTCTTCAGAGATCCAAAGTCTTCAGTCGAAGAACTTCATTTTTAGGGGTCGACTTTCTCTGTAAATATCAAACTCCTCATAGACTTATAGACCTGTGTATACTCACAAACGCATTAGTCCTTTAACCTATAAGTCTTCAATACACCAAAATCACTAAGGGGCACTAGATGCACTTACAAGTCTTACTGATCTATGCAAGATGGTGGAGGCTGATGATATTCACAAGTACACTCTACTTAACCTCATGGCGAAGGACATCATCTGCTCCGGCTTGTCCCAAAATCAGTTCAGGAACATTATGCATCTCATGTTGGAAATATGCCCTAGAGGCAATAATAAATAAGTTATTATTATATTTCCTTGTTCATGATAATCGTTTATTATCCATGCTAGAATTGCACTGATAGGAAACTCAGATACATGTGTGGATACATAGACAACACCATGTCCCTAGTAAGCCTCTAGTTGACTAGCTCGTTGATCAATAGATGGTTACAGTTTCCTGACCATGGACATTGGATGTCGTTGATAATGGGATCACATCATTAGGAGAATGATGTGATGGACAAGACCCAATCCTAAGCCTAGCACAAGGAACGTGTAGTTCGTATGCTAAAGCTTTTCTAATGTCAAGTATCATTTCCTTAGACCATGAGATTGTGCAACTCCCGGATACCGTAGGAGTGCTTTGGGTGTACCAAACGTCACAACGTAACTGGGTGACTATAAAGGTGCACTACGGGTATCTCCGAAAGTGTCTGTTGGGTTGGCACGAATCGAGACTGGGATTTGTCACTCCGTGTGACAGAGAGGTATCTCTGGGCCCACTCGGTAGGACATCATCATAATGTGCACAATGTGATCAAGGAGTTGATCACGGGATGATGTGTTACGGAACGAGTAAAGAGACTTGCCGGTAACGAGATTGAACAAGGTATCGGGATACCGACGATCGAATCTCAGGCAAGTATCGTACCGATAGACAAAGGGAATTGTATACAGGATTGATTAAGTCCTTGACATCGTGGTTCATCCGATGAGATCATCGTGGAACATGTGGGAGCCAACATGGGTATCCAGATCCCGCTGTTGGTTATCGACCGGAGAATGTCTCGGTCATGTCTGCATGTCTCCCGAACCCGTAGGGTCTACACACTTAAGGTTCGGTGACGCTAGGGTTGTAGGGATATGTATATGCAGTAACCCGAATGTTGTTCGGAGTCCCGGATGAGATCCCGGACGTCACGAGGAGTTCCGGAATGGTCCGGAGGTAAAGAATTATATATAGGAAGTGCTATTTCGGCCATCGGGACAAGTTTCGGGGTCACCGGTATTGTACCAGGACCACCGGAAGGGTCCTGGGGGTCCACCGGGTGGGGCCACCTATCCCGGAGGGCCCCATGGGCTGAAGTGGGAAGGGATCCAGCCCAAAGTGGGCTGGGGTGCCACTTCCCCCTAGGGCCCATGCGCCTAAGGGTGGGGAAACCCTAGGGGAAGAGTTCTAAGAGGGGAAGGCACCCCTAGGTGCCTTGGGGGGGAGGGACTCCTCCCTTGGCCGCCGCCCCCCTAGGAGATTGGATCTCCTAGGGCCGGCGCCCCCCTTGGCCTCCCTATATATAGTGATGGAAGGAGGGCCTCTCACCGCGCGCCTTGGTGCCTCCCTCTCCCTCTCCAACACCTCCTCCTCCTCCATAGAGCTTAGCGAAGCCCTGCCGGAGACTGCAGCTCCACCACCACCACGCCGTCGTGTTGCTGCTGGAGCCATCTTCCTCAACCTCTCCTCCCCCCTTACTGGATCAAGAAGGAGGAGACGTTGCTGCTCCGTACGTGTGTTGAACGCGGACGTGCCGTCCGTTCGGCGCTAGGATCATCGGTGATTTGGATCACGACGAGTACGACTCCATCAACCCTGTTCTCTTGAACGCTTCCGCATGCGATCTACAAGGGTATGTAGATCCACTCCTCCCTCGTTGCTAGATGACTCCATAGATTGATCTTGGTGTTACGTAGAAAATTTTGAATTTATGCTACGTTCCCCAACAGTGGCATCATGAGCTAGGTCTATGCGTAGTTACTATGCACGAGTAGAACACAAAGTGGTTGTGGGCGTCGATATTGTCAATTATCTTGCCATTACTAGTCTTATCTTGATTCGGCGGCATCGTGGGATGAAGCAGCCCGGACCGACCTTACACGTACTCTTACGTGAGACTGGTTCCACCGACTAACATGCACTAGTTGCATAAGGTGGCTAGCGGGTGTCTGTCTCTCCTACTTTAGTCGGATCGGATTCGATGAAAAGGGTCCTTATGAAGGGTAAATAGCAATTGGCATATCACGTTGTGGTCTTTGCGTAGGTAAGAAACGTTCTTGCTAGAAACCCATAGCAGCCACGTAAAACATGCAAACAACAATTAGAGGACGTCTAACTTGTTTTTGCAGGGTATGCTATGTGATGTGATATGGCCAAAGGATGTGATGAATGATATATGTGATGTATGAGATTGATCATGTTCTTGTAATAGGAATCACCACTTGCATGTCGATGAGTATGACAACCGGCAGGAGCCATAGGAGTTGTCTTTATTTATTGTATGACCTGCGTGTCATTGAACAACGCCATGTAATTACTTTACTTTATTGCTAACCGGTAGCCATAGTAGTAGAAGCAATAAGTTGGCGAGACAACTTCATGGAGACACGATGATGGAGATCATGATGATGGAGATCATGGTGTCATGCCGGTGACAAGATGATCATGGAGCCCCAAGATGGAGATCAAAGGAGCTATATGATATTGGCCATATCATGTCACTATTTGATTGCATGTGATGTTTATCATGTTTATACATCTTATTTGCTTAGAACAACGGTAGTAAATAAGATGATCCCTCATTAAAATTTCAAGAAAGTGTTCCCCCTAACTGTGCACCGTTGCGACAGTTCGTTGTTTCGAACCACCACGTGATGATCGGGTGTGATAGATTCTAACGTTCACATACAACGGGTGTAAGACAGATTTACACACGCGAAACACTTAGGTTGACTTGACGAGCCTAGCATGTGTACAGACATGGCCTCGGAACACAGAAGATTGAAAGGTCGAGCATGAGTCGTATAGAAGATATGATCAACATGAAGATGTTCACCGACGTTGACTAGTCCGTCTCACGTGATGATCGGACACGGCCTAGTTGACTCGGATCATGTAATCACTTAGATGACTAGAGGGATGTCTATCTGAGTGGGAGTTCATAAGATGAACTTAATTATCCTGAACATAGTCAAAAGGTCTTCGCAAATTATGTCGTAGCTCGCGCTTCAGTTCTACTGTTTAGTTATGTTCCTAGAGAAAATTTAGTTGAAAGTTGATAGTAGCAATTATGCGGACTAGGTCCGTAAACTGAGGATTGTCCTCATTGCTTCATAGAAGGCTTATGTCCTTAATGCACCGCTCAGTGTGCTGAACCTCGAACGTCGTCTGTGGATGTTGCGAACATCTGACATACACGTTTTGATGACTACATGATAGTTCAGTGCCTAATGCTAAATGGTTTAGAATTGAGGCACCAAAGACGTTTTGAAACGTCGCGAAACATATGAGATGTTTTGATGGATGAAATTGGGATTTCAGGCTCGTGCCCACGTCAAGAGGTATGAGACCTCCGACGATTTTCTTAGCCTACAAACTAAGGAGGAAAGCTCAATTGTTGAGCTTGTGCTCAGATTGTCTGAGTACAACAATCATTTGAATCGAGTGGGAGTTGATCTTCCAGATGAGATAGTGATGGTTCTCTGAAGTCATTACCACCAAGCTGCTAGAGCTTTGTGATGAACTATAATATATCAGGGACATATATGATGATCCTTGAGATATTTGCGATGTTTGACACCACAAAAGTAGAAATCAAGAAGGAGCATCAATTGTTGATGGTTTGTGAAACCACTAGTTTCAAGGAGGGCAAGGGAACAAAGGGATACTTCATGAAACGGCAATTCAGCTGCTGCTCTAGTGAAGAAACCCAAGGTTGAACCCAAACCCGAGACTAAGTGCTTCTGTAATAAGGAGAACAGCCACTGGAGCAAAATTACCCTAGATACTTGGTAGATGAGAAGGCTGGCAAGGTCGATAGAAGTATATTGGATATACATTGTGTTAATGTGTACTTTACTAGTACTCCTAGTAGCACCAGGGTATTAGATACCGGTTCGGTTGCTAAGTGTTAGTAACTCGAAACAAAAGGCTACAGAATAAACGGAGACTAGCTGAAAGGTGAGATGATGATATGTGTTGGAAGTATTTCCAAGGTTGATCAAATATCGTACGCTCCCTCTACCATCGAGATTGGTGCTTGCGTTGAGCATAGACATGATTGGATTATGTCTATCGCGATACGGTTATTCATTTAAGGAGAATAATGGTTACTCTGTTTATTTGAATAATACCTTCAATGGTCTTACGCCTGAAATGAATGGTTTATTGAATCTCGATCGTAGTGATACACATATTCATGCCAAAAGATAGTAATGATAGTACCACCTACTTGTGGCACTGCCACGTAAGTCATATCGGTATAAAACGCATGAAGAAGCTCCATGTTGATGGATCTTTGGGCTTACTTGTTTTGAAAAGTTTGAGGCATGCGAACCATGTCTATTGGTGTATATGCATGAAGAAACTCCATGCAAATGGACCGTTTGGACTCACTTGATTTTGAATCACTTGAGACATGCAAATCATACCACATGGGCAAGATGACTGAAAGCCTCATTTTCAGTAAAATGGAACTAGAAAGCAACTTGTTGGAAGTAATACATTTTGATGTGTGCAGTCCAATGAGTGCTGAGGCGTGTAGTGGATATCGTTATGTTCTTACTTCACAAATGATTTGAGTAGATGTTGAGTATATTTACTTGATGAATCACGAGTCTGAATTATTGAAAGGTTCAAGTAATTTCAGGGTGAAGTTGAAAGATCGTCGTGACAAGAGGATAAAATATCTATGATATGATCATAGAGATGAATATCTGAATTACGAGTTTGGCACAGAATTAAGACATTGTGGAAATTGTTTCACAACTAATACAGCCTGGAACACCATAGTGTGATGGTGTGTCCGAACATCATAACTGCACCCTATTGGATATGATGCATACCATGATGTCTCTTATCGAATTACCACGATAGTTTATGGGTTAGGCATTAGAGACAACCACATTCACTTTAAATAGGGCACCACGTAATTCCGATGAGATGACACCGTATGAACTATGGTTTAGAGAAATCTAAGCTGTCATTTCTTAAAAGTTTGGGGCTGCAACGCTTATGTGAAAAAGTTTCAGGCTTATAAGCTCGAACCCAAAGCGCATAAATGCATCTTCATAGGACACCCAAAACAGTTGGGTATACCTCCTATCTCAGATCCGAAAGCAATAAGGGATTGTTTCTAGAATTGGGTCCTTTCACGAGGAAAAGTTTCTCTCGAAAGAATTGAGTGGGAGGATGGTGGAGACTTGATGAGGTTATTGAACCGTCTCTTCAACTAGTGTGTGGCAGAGCACAGGGAGTTGTTCCTGTGGCACCTACACCAATTGAAGTGGAAGCTTATGATAGTGATCATGAAACTTCAGATCAAGTCACTACCAAACCTCGTGGGATGACAAGGATGCGTACTAATTCAGAGTGGTACGTAATCCTGTCTTGGAAGTCATGTTGCTAGACAACAATGAACCTACGAGCTATGGAGAAGCGATGGTGGGCCCGGATTCTGATAAATGGCTCGAGGCCATAAAATCCGAGAGAGGATCCATGTATGAAAACAAAGTGTAGACTTTGGCAGAACAACTCGATGGTTGTAAGGCTGTTGAGTGCAGATGGATTTTAGAAGGAAGACGGACAATGATGGTAAATGTCACCATTAAGAAAGCTCGACTTGTCGTTAAGATGTTTTACGACAAGTTCAAGGAGTTGACTACGATAAGACTTTCTCACTCGTAGCGATGCTAAGAGTCTGTTGGAATTATATTAGCGATTACTGCATTATTTATGAAATCTTGCAGATAGGATGTCAAAACATTGTTTCCTCGACGTTTTTTTTGAGGAAAGGTTGTATGTGATACAAACCGGAAGGTTTTGTCAATCCTGAAAGATGCTAATAAGTATGCAAAGCTCCAGCAATCCTTCTAGGGACTGGAGTAAGCATCTCGGAGTTGGAATGTATGCTTTGATAAGATGATCAAAGTTTTGGGTGTATACAAAGTTTATGAGAAACTTGTATTTCCAAAGAAGTGAGTGGGAGCACTATAGAATTTCTGATAAATATATGTTGTTGACATATTGTTGATCAGAAATGACGTAGAATTTCTGGAAAGCATATAGGGTTATTTGGAAAGTGTTTTTCAATGGAAAGCCTGGATTAAGCTACTTGAACATTGAGCATCAATATCTATAAGGATAGATCAAAACACTTAATGGTCCTTTCAAATGAGCACATACCTTGACATGATCTTGAAGGTGTTCAAGATGGATTAGTCAAAGAAGGAGTTCTTGCCTGAGTTGTAAGGTATGAAGTTAAGACTTAAAGCTCGACCACGGCAGAAGAAAGAGGAAGGACGAAGGTCGTCCCCTATGCTTTTATCATAGGCTCTCTACAGTATGCTATGCTGTGTACCGCACCTGAAGTGTGCCTTGCCATGAGTTAGTCAAGGGGTACAAGAGTGATCCAAGAATGGATCACAGGACAACGGTCAAAGTTATCCTTAGTAACTAGTGGACTAAGGAAGTTTCTCGGTTATGGAGGTGATGAAGAGTTCGACGTAAAGAGTTACGTCGATGCAAGCTTAACACCTATCCGGATAGCTCTGAGTACAGATACCGGATACGTATAATGGAGCAACAATTTAGAATAGCTCCAAGTAGAACAGTTATTTGAAATGGCTCCAAATATAGCGTAGTAGTTCAATCTACAAGATTACATAGAAATTTGCGAAGTACATACGGATCTGAAAGATTCAGACACGTTGACTATAACATCTCTCACAAGCATAACATGATCAAACCCAGAACTCATCGAGTGTTAATCACATGGTAATGTGAACTAGATTATTGACTCTAGTAAACTCTTTGGGTGTTAGTCACATGGGGATGTGACCTTGAGTGTTAGTCACATAGCGATGTGAACTGGATTATTGACTCTAGTGAAAGTGGGAGACTGTTGGAAATATTCCCTAGAGGCAATAATAAATAAGTTATTATTATATTTCCTTGTTCATGATAATCGTTTATTATCCATGCTAGAATTGTACTGATAGGAAACTCAGATACATGTGTGGATACATAGACAACACCATGTCCCTAGTAAGCCTCTAGTTGACTAGCTCTTTGATCAATAGATGGTTACGGTTTCCTGACCATGGACATTGGATGTCGTTGATAACGGGATCACATCATTAGGAGAATGATGTGATGGACAAGACCCAATCCTAAGCCTAGCACAAAGATCGTGTAGTTCGTATGCTAAAGCTTTTCTAATGTCAAGTATCATTTCCTTAGACCATGAGATTGTGCAACTCCCGGATACCATAGGAGTGCTTTGGGTGTACCAAACGTCACAACGTAACTGGGTGACTATAAAGGTGCACTACGGGTACTCCGAAAGTGTCTGTTGGGTTGGCACGAATCGAGACTGGGATTTGTCACTCCGTGTGACGGAGAGGTATCTCTGGGCCCACTCGGTAGGACATCATCATAATGTGCGCAATGTGATCAAGGAGTTGATCACGGGATGATGTGTTACGGAACGAGTAAAGAGACTTGCCAGTAACGAGATTGAACAAGGTATCGGCATACCGACGATCGAATCTCGGGCAAGTATCGTACCGCTAGACAAAGGGAATTGTATACGGGATTGATTAAGTCCTTGACATCGTGGTTCATCCGATGAGATCATCATGGAGCATGTGGGAGCCAACATGGGTATCCAGATCCCGCTATTGGTTATTGACCGGAGAACATCTCGGTCATGTCTGCATGTCTCCCGAACCCGTAGGGTCTACACACTTAAGGTTCGGTGACGCTAGGGTTGTAGAGATATTAGTATGCGGTAACCCGAATGTTGTTCGGAGTCCCGGATGAGATCCCGGACGTCACGAGGAGTTCCGGAATGGTCCGGAGGTAAAGATTTATATATAGGAAGTCAAGTTTCGGCCATCGGGAAAGTTTCGGGGGTAACCGGTATTGTACCGGGACCATCGGAAGGGTCCCGGGGGTCCACCGGGTGGGGCCACCTATCCCGGAGGGCCCCATGGGCTGAAGTCGGAGGGGAACCAGTCCCTAGTGGGCTGGTGCACCCCCCTTGGGCCTCCCCCTGTGCCTAGGGTTGGAAACCCTAGGGGTGGGGGCGCCACCCTTGCCTTGGGGGGCAAGGCACCCCTTGGCCGCCGCCCCCTAGGAGATTGGATCTCCTAGGGCCGGCGCCCCCCCCTAGGCACCCTATATATAGTGGAGGGAGGGAGGGCAGCCGCACCCAAGCCCCTGGCCTCTCCCTCTCCCTCCCGTGACACTCCGTCTCCCTGCGCTTGGCGAAGCCCTGTCGAGATCACCGTTGCTTCCACCACCATGCCGTCGTGCTGCTGGATCTTCATCAACCTCTCCTTCCCCCTTGATGGATCAAGTTCGAGGATACGTCCTCCCAACCGTACATGTGTTGAACGCGGAGGTGCCGTCCGTTCAGCACTAGGTCATCGGTGATTTGGATCACGTCGAGTACGACTCCATTAACCCCGTTCTCTTGAACGCTTCCGCGCGCGATCTACAAGGGTATGTAGATCCACTCCTCCCTCGTTGCTAGATGACTCCATAGATTGATCTTGGTGATGCATAGAAAATTTTAAAATTCTGCTACGTTCCCCAACAGTGGCATCATGAGCTAGGTCTATGCGTAGTTACTATGCACGAGTAGAACACAAAGCAGTTGTGGGCGTCGATATTGTCAATTATCTTGCTGTTACTAGTCTTATCTTGATTCGGTAGCATTGTGGGATGAAGCAGCCCGGACCAACCTTACACGTACGCTTACGTGAGACCGGTTCCACCGACTAACATGCACTAGTTGCATAAGGTGGCTGGCGGGTGTCTGTCTCTCCCACTTTAGTCGGATCGGATTCGATGAAAAGGGTCCTTATGAAGGGTAAATAGAAATTGGCATATCACGTTGTGGTCTTGGCGTAGGTAAGAAACGTTCTTGCTAGAAACCTATAGCAGCCACGTAAAAACTTGCAACAACAATTAGAGGACGTCTAACTTGTTTTTGCAGCAAGTGTTTTGTGATGTGATATGGCCAAAGGATGTGATGAATGATATATGTGATGTATGAGATGATCATGTTCTTGTAATAGGAATCACGACTTTCATGTCGATGAGTATGACAACCGGCAGGAGCCATAGGAGTTGTCTTTATTTATTTATGACCTGCGTGTCAACATAAACGTCATGTAATTACTTTACTTTATTGCTAAAGTGTTAGCCATAGTAGTAGAAGTAATAGATGACGAGACAACTTCAAGAAGACACGATGATGGAGATCATGATGATGGAGATCATGGTGTCATGCCGGTGACAACGATGATCATGGAGCCCCGAAGATGGAGATCAAAAGGAGCAAATGATA